>NC_142575.1:1082500-1315000 GCF_041283825.1 Pyrus communis | reverse complement strand
CATGATCAAACTTCTAAGGTAACAGTATTCGGATCAGCCATACTTCAGTCCTGGAAAATCATGGTCCAAAAAATGACAAGTAACAACTCAGATCAAAGGACTTCAACAAGGTTGTAATGAGGTTGAGGTTAAATGGCTATACAATAAAAGGTGTGGAAAACAAAGTCTAAGGAAAACGTAGAGCAATGGAAAATTTCTTCACAATAGAGAGATCCAACTGCATTGTAGAAACCTCGAAGCACTTAGAACACAAGAACATCACCTTTTTTCGTGTGTGTGTGTGTGTGTGTATGTATATATATATTTTTTTTTTTTTGAATTTCATAGCACAACTTTTACTCTCTTCTTTTACCTTTTTTTCTTAACAGAATTTTTTTATCACCACATTCATCCTTCATGTCACAAATAATTTAGCGCATTATACGTACGATGTGTTGTGTATGTGCACTACAAGAAAGCGACAATAGCCACGGTGGATGTTGTTGGGAACTTGGGATGGTTATACCAAAGCGTGGCAATTTAAAAAAGTAACCATGCCCAATATTGTGTAGTATTGTGAAGTTCCATACGAATGAACAGAAAAATATTGAAACACAATTGTTTAGGGAGAGGGAAAGAGCTCAGCAAGGAGCTGTACAAGTCAAAGAGAGCGGCTGCAATAATGAAGGGAGTAAAGCTCATCTACATAACTTCGACACTAACTGCTGACTTTGCTTTGCTTTTATGTTCAATAATGTTGAGAGTTGATTGTGTGGGGGAGAGTTTGTAGTTTGTAACACATTGGTGAGGGACAAGTCTATTTCAGGACTTATATAATTTTGGGTTATTTTTTATATTGTCAATTAGTTTTATGGTAAAATTCTAATTTTATCATGGTATCAAAGCATGTTGTCTATACTTTGAAAGTCCAAAGGGTCACAAGTACTCATACATTTTTTTAAGGAAAATGTTTAGGTGACTCTCAAAAGTAGGACTCTTTATGAACTCTCCGCCACCTCATATGTTTAACACAATTCTCGTGCTAACATTATAAAATATTATGCTACAAATATAAGATAATAAAGAATCTATGAAGAGTTATACTTAAAAAAAATCTTCTTAGCATATCTCTTTTTCAATTATCAAGGACAAAACTGAACACAAAAGTCTAAAAACTGAAAAGATGCCTTGCACTGACGTAGCAGTTGTCATTATATAAGGGCGGAGGCAAGAATTTTAAAAGGAGTGTGGGCTAATATTTGTTTAAAAAAAAAAAAAAAAAAAAAACTATATATGGACACTGAAGGGACGCCTAAATTTGAATTGTAAAACTTGAAAGGTGCAAGTGGCATGAATTGAATTAAGAAAATATGACTTGTGTATATGGTAACACAATATTTATACATTTTTATTGCCCATATTGCCTAAGTTTTGTGCTATGTTTTCTTGTGAAATTGATTGTTTGATGTGTCTAGTGCGTATTTTGTAGATAATGGACCGTAGAGAAGACTTTGGAGTCTTTTGGTGATTTCCAGACTAAAAAGGATCAAAGCTGAGAAGAACTGAAGTCAAGAAGTATTCCAACGATTATAAGATGCTAATTTGTTCAATCCACAATTTAATGGCTGCTATTTGGAAATTATAAATGGAGCTGGAGGGTGCTGCGCAGAACTGTCATATTCGTTGGGACGTTACAAATTCATCAGGACGAACTGAGTATTGTGCTACATATGTATGAAAAGCCCTGGATGTTTGATTTTGGTAGAATTTTACAGATCATGATTCTGATGCATCTAGAATAAGTTATACCTGTTTTAGTGCGAGAAAGTTAGTTCAAGAATTCTATGCGATTCCGAAGAAGTGGAGTCCAGTCAAGAAACTGAAGTGTAGTAATGTTGAGATTCCTGTTTGGGATGGGATTCAATAATTGCGGCAAAGGCTAACCTAAACTTACCCATATATTCCTTGGATGGTTGTTAGAAAAAAAGAGGAAAGCAGCAACGTGGAAAGGAGTAGGAATCACTTCATCATAGAGGATTGACCTAGGGAAGAAGCCAAACACCAAGGGGTACTTCATTGTTTTCTTTTACATATTTTCAGACTTTGTTTCATGATTATGTTTTGTTATAATTTGAGGAACTGGATCCTCTCTGGATCCCCAAAAACTAAGCAGCCTGAATAATAAATCAGGGCTGTTGAAATTTGATCCAACGGCTACAATTATTATAACTTTTAGAGAGGCCCCTATTTGTAGCCGTTTGATCAAATTTCAACGGTCCAGGATCATTGCTTAGGCTACTCAGTTTTTGGGGATCCGGTTCCATAATTTGATGGTTATGATGAACTAAATTCTTTATTAAGGATCCGATGTAGCCTTCATGATAATTCTATGTCGTAGTTAACTTTATTCTTTTATCAATTCAAAGGTTTCTAGTTTCATTCATTGTGCTTAAATCATTCTTTATGTTCATGTTATTGACTGGCTACCTTTAATATGAATTTTTATGCTTAGCCTTGAAATAGCTCTCTTGGATGAATGAATTGTTGTTGATGCAGACGCCATGCTAAGACATTTTTTTTGTTTTCTTTGTTCTCCTTCCACTTAATAGATTTTTTTTATTATTGACTTAGACATGGTTAAGTTGATGATTAAGAATACTTGGTTACACTCGGACGCCGAACAAACAATCATAATAAAGAGAGAACGAACCCTAGAACCTAAATTGAATTGTTCTTACTAAGTTATCTAATGACGTAGAATTGGATTGATATGGTGAAGTCGGATACCTAGTGTTTCAACCATTGTTTTTAGAAATTATTTACACAAATTCTCTTTTTAATTTACTACACTTAAGATTACTTAATCAACTTCTCCTTGGTTAATTAATTGAATTTCTTAGTCTAGTTCTTTTCGTTATTTTTATTCTTGTGGGTGCTGCATAATTGGACTTAATTAGGTGACTTACAAATCTCTGTGGATACAACACTCGTATTTGCTTGCTATACTATCATAGTGATTCGTGCACTTGCGAGAAATTTAATTTGTTCATCAAGTTTCTGGCTCCGTTGCCGGGGATTTGTGTTATAAAGTCCTATCTAATTATTTCTAGTTATGTATCCCCTGAATTTGTTTATTTTATTTGTTCTAAATTTATTTGTTTCTATAGGTAGTGAATGCAAAGTCGTCGATCGCAAGAAGGAGAACTATTGCTGATTGACGATAATATTGATCAAATAAGAAGAGGTACAAAAAAGCGTGGAGAAGAAGAAGAGTTGGATTGTGAATTTGATTCCAATCATAGTGCGTCCACATTAGAATTAGAAGAAAGAGAAGAGGACGTTGATGACATCCAAAAGATGGTAGATGCAAATCTACGTCCCATGAAAGAATTTGCACGCCCAGTTGTTGAAACATCACCATCATGCATTTTATTAGATGTTACTGCTAGAAATTATGAGTTGAAAAATACTCATCATAATATGATTCCTTCTTTTTATGGTGTTGCTAGTGAAGATTCTTTGTCATTCATTTGTGATTTTTATGCTACAATTCAAACTCTTCCTTTGCAGGGATTAAGTGAAGATCAATTGCAGATGAGGTGTTTCCCATATACTATGAAGGACAAAGCTAAACAATGGCTTATGTCTTTGACACCCAAATCACTTGTGATAAGCTCATATTTATATATATTTTACATCAAATTCACTTGTCATTTCTTAGTTAGTTCCTTATATTTTTGAGCAATTCACTTTGTTTTTGTGTTTTGTAGGATTTATCAAGCAAAGAAAAGAAAAATAGCACAAGTGGGATTTTCAGTAACAAATTCGTCAAAACTGCCTGTGCAGATCAGCTAAATTTGGAAGCAAGTTTCGAACTGCTCAGAATGAATTAGAGAATGAGGTTTATATGCTTGGAAAGCTACGGATGTCTATTTTCTGGAGCATTTCACAGATTGTTAATATCATTTTTCTAGAAGAAGTTATGGCCGTTTTAACACTGAAAGGTTCACAAGTGGCTGAGCAGTTTGTGACTGCAATGAAAGCAATAAACCCAATAAATCTAGCATCCAAAACTAATGTAGCCAAGAACAAGCCAACTGACACCTATTCAAATATTAGAGGAAATGAAATTAAAGATGAGGATTAAGTGGGAGTAATTGGCATAAAGGCTGCCCAAAGAGTTACAATCCAACCGCACTCAACCATTTCCTCTCACTCAACCAATCGATACAAGCCATTTTTCAAGGCCATCAAGAAAACGTAGAGAGACAAGTGGGACGACGAGTACGAGAAAACATTTCAAGACTTGAAGAGATACTTGACATCCCCTCCGCTATTATCCAAGCCAAAAGAAGCTGAGGAATTATGCATCTAATTGGCATTCTTAAACATAGCAGTAAGTCTGGCCTCATACAAGAAGAGCTAGGGGCCCAACTGCCAGTATTCTACATTTCTAAAGCTCTCCTCGATGCGGAAAAAAGATACCCGAAGATTGAAAAGCTAATTTTGGCACTAATTGTGGTAGCTTGGAAGCTCAGACCATACTTTCAGGTGCATACGGTCATTGCCACGACTTAATATCCCCTACAATCTATCATATATGGTCCAGAAATTTCTCAATGAGTGATGAAGTGGGTGTTGTAACTCGACCAATACGACTTGGTTTTCTAACCACGCATGGCAAAAAAATCTTAGGCCTTGGTAGACTTCATAGCGAAGTTCACTCCTGGCTTAGAAGACGCAACAGCAAAACCTGAATGAGCTCTTGAAGCAGTTGAGCATGCTCTGGCCGCACCAACCCTTGCCAACAAGGACTTTTGGTGCCTGCACGTCGATAGTTCATCCAACTACAAGGGTTCAGGAGTAGGTTTGGTTCTTGTCACCCCAGACGACTCAATGCTCGAGCAAGCCATCACTCTAGGCTTCAAGGCATCAAATAACGAAGTAAAGTATAAGGCCTTATTGGCAGGCATCTGAATGGAATAAGATTTGGCAATCAAGAAGTTCGTAATCCATTCTGATTCTTAGCTCATCATTAACCAAGCTACTGGGGAGTATGCAGCAAAGTATCCAAGGATCACACTATGCTTCGAGAAAGTACGCAAGAAGCTTGAGGCGTTTCAGACGTACACCTCACACAGGTGCCACGGGCAGACAACACATATGTAGACACCCTGGCAACCTTAGGCTCCACTGTGGATTACTAGTTCAGACGCTTCATCCTGATCGAGTATTTGGATAGCCAAGCATAGAAGAAGAACTGGCAGCCGAGGTGTTACAAGTCAACACAACCCCAAGCTGGCAAAACCCCATCATTGACTATCTAATTAATGAGACACTCCCTGCAGAAAGATTGGAAGCTAGGAAGCTCTAAATAAAGGCAACACACTACTACATGTGGAACGGCATTCTCGTCTAAAGATTATTTTCAGGCCCATATCTCTGCTGTCTAGCGTCTCCCGACAATTTGAAAGTTCTGAGCTCGATCCACGAAAGAGTTTGTGAAAACCACTCAGAAAGCTGATCCTTAGCACATAAGGTCTTCAATGCTGACTATTACTGGCTTACTGTGCATTAAGATGCTAAGAAGTTTGTATAAAAGTACGACAGATGCCAACATTTTAAGCTTGTACTCGCACTGCCTGCCAGCGAGCTCTACCCACAGACAAGCCCATGGTCATTCATGCAGTGGGCAATCGACCTAGTAAGGCCTATGCCGCCCGCTACTGAGAGTAGGGGCATGATGATCGTGGCTACTGACTGTTTCACCAAGTAGGTAGAAGCCATGCCCATGGCCACCACTACTCAATCAGACATAGAGCGCTTCATATGTCGGTTCGGCATCCCTCAATCTATCATCACCCACAACGGCCCACAATTCGTGGGCAAATACTTGGCTAAGTTCATCCACAAATATGGCATCAAGTAGCATATGTCTACAGCTAGATATCCTCAAGGCAATAGGCAGGCGGAGAAATCCAACAAGACAATCCTAGACTGCCTCAAGAAATCCCTCACATACAAGTAGGGAAAGTGGCCAAGCGAACTTCCTGATGTCCTATATGCGTATCGCACCAAATGACAAGCAACCAGTGAAACTTCTTTCTCCTTGGCATTTGGTTCAAAAGCAATCATCCATCCCAGTGTCATTGTGCCAAGCATCAACACCATACTGCTAACTTTGGAATAGAACAGAAAGGAGATGGCCACAAATCTAGATTTGGCAGAGGAGGAACGCGAGAAGGTCATCATTCACATCGCAACCTACTTACAACAGCTTCTCTCTAGCTACAACAAAAGGGCAAAGATACGGCAGTTTCAGCCTGGAGATCTAGTCCTAAGAAAAGCATTCATCACCGCCTAAAGAGAAGGCTTAAAAAATATGACTCTAATGTGGAAAGGTTCATACAAAGTCAGTAAAGCAGGCGGCAAGGGTAACTACACCCTCACCATCATTAACGAAAAAGAGATTGACAAGCAGTGAAATGCCTACAACCTGTAGAAGTACTACACATGACCTCTCACTTCTTCCTAAGCATTGCTCAAACGAAATAAAGCTCGAAGACTCAACCACCTCGACAAGCACTTCCTCGCAAGCCGAGGACTATCCAGTTGCTACGCAGTTTCTACCTTTCAGCTAAGTTCAATATCCTTCATCTCATTTTTCAATAAAGATTTCTGAAGTTATTCATCACTTGGCTCGATTGCGTATTTGCAACAACTGTCTACTCTTGCTCTCATTGAAGATTATGTCCAATCAAGGGACCTATCGCAGGAATTGCACCCCTTCATAGACCAACCTTGCGCTCTCTCTGGGAGATGGTAAACTACGCACTTCGAATATCCAGATGTGGATGGGTCGGGTTGCCCTAGTGTGTAACTAGAGCACGATGGCCTGCGCCGGCTTCCCTAGAAGTAGCCACAATGGTCTTTTTCAAGGCTTAGTGTGGTCTTTCTCAAGGCTTAGCTAGATTGAAAGATTTTAGGCCTTTGACTTGATTCACGGGGACTTGGGCCTCAGAGACCGAGGAGGCACACTGCGCAGTTCGCCCTTTGGACGGCTGATAGGATTTTTAGTACCTATGAAAAGAAAGTTAAAATCACATAAAATGCTTGCAAGAGTACAAGGTTGTTGTAGTATATATGCTCATGCAAGGTCATTCTCCACAAGGACTATTTAAATAATTTATGTAAAACTAATTCCTAATTAATCACTTAAAAGTAGAAATTGAGAAAATAGATTTTGAATTTGGATAATATGAAAAACGAATTTTAATTAAAAACCAAATAATAAACTCAAACCAAATTTTATAAGAATAAAAGAAAAGAGTTTTTAAAAATCAATTATGAAAGCACTAGGGTTCCGCCATCACCTAGCAATCCTATGTATTTTTACCAATTATTCATGATCTACACATGCCACTTTGAAAGGTTAGGTTTTCCTAATATATATTTGTGGGAGGATAAAAACCGGTTTCAACTTACGGGCCAATACCGATCATCCAAGGAGAAAGTGTTGTGCAAGATAAAAAGTCCACAAGGAATATACAGACGCAAGGGGAACGTGCCTAGATAACTACCCCACTACGGAGGAGAAGTGGGAGAGGAAGACAAGTCCAATCAACTGATTTGAGCATCGGAGTATCTTTCACAGGTACCTCGCTAGCGTTAGCTAGGGAGGAAGATTGTTTGGGACGCCTCTAGTGAGGGATTCGGCAAACGTGAGCGCGAGGATTGCAGTCAACAAATCTGTGGAGGTATTTTTTTCACGTAAGAAATCTCGCTCCAACAATATTCTACTTGGAACCTCCAACATAGAACGTATATCTAACATGCAATCCGTCCGGACGTTTGGATCGAATATGAACATGAGAGACTCATTATATTTTGTGAAAACCCTTTGAAAAACCATGCAACCCTTAAGACGTGGTGTTCATCTTAAGTGAAATTGCAATATTTATCACAAGAAGCCAGCATCAATTCCAAGGAACCTTCTGACCAAAATTGCATCAAATTACTTTTCTAAATATCCCAATGGTGATCAAATATTAAGACAATTAGATAGTTTAAAACGGTGATCAATAATTCAAAGCATGCATGCAATCAATCATAAACAATTAAATAAAAATTACATATTCATGCTAAGGATCAAGGCTTCACCCCTAGAAAAACAGATTAGTTACACATATTCATAATTAAAATCACAGAAAATACTATTATGAAGAAAAAGAATGAGAATACCTTAAATTAAAAATCTAAAAATCTCTACGCTTAGCCAATTTCCTCTCTCAAAGAATGCACGGAGAAGAAGCCTTAATAATAGGGCCGGCCAAGCTTATTTAACCTAGTAAAAATTAAATTCTCCTACTAAAAGGTCTTCCAATCAAACTAGGAAACTAAAATAACTAAAATAAAATAGGAAACATAACCCTAAATTAAATGATAAAATTCGCCTAAAATCTGCATAGCCACTTTTTGGACCTATATTTGCTCCAAAACCGGCTAAAATAGCTGGATTTAAAGTTTGGAATATTCCGAACACTTCTCCAGAAGGCCACAAACCCATAAGAGGTCATCTTGGGCTCCAAAAACGCAATTTAAGCCCATAAATGTCACTTTCCAATATCGCGCACTGCTTCTTTATTCCATAGCCAGAAAATAACCACTGGGTAGAAAAATCCCAAATTTTGACACAAATACACCAAGAGACACACAAACGTCCACCAATTTGAAGCACTCCAAAATTTGTCCATTTGACAATGTTTTGCTTCAGAGGAAGTCAAATGTCCTATATTGAAAATATAAAGCAAAGTATCAAAATTCTACCAAAATAATTACCATTTGATGGTCTTGAATGTGTAAAAATTTATTTCCATTAATCATCAATTTTATCTTAAAAGTAATAATACTTTAAATTCCTCTTATCCAGTATTGTACCAAACATAGTATAAATAATATAGTCGTTAGTCCGATACTGTACCAAACGTCAGACAAATTTAGTTAATACTATCTGATGACTATTTATAATATTCGACTGAAATAGTCAATACAATTCGAGTTGTCAAACGAGGCCTAAGTCTCTACAATCTTTAAATTGAACTCCAGTAGTTCCTTATAAATAGATTATTCTTATAGATATCATTTTTTAATGGTTGTAAATACTTGAAAAATAGTTATCACGCACCCCAAATTATAATCACTGTATAAACTTTTTTTTTTTTTTTTTTTAAAGTTCTAACGGCATCTAGTCCCTAGAACTCTCATAAAAATACTTATTTACCCATATCGTAGATTTTTTTGTCGACAATTTACCTATATCATAAATGGGGTAACCCCCGCGTATGCCGCTTTTGAGCCTTGTTCTAATGTCCGGATGTGCCAAGAAAAGGTATTCAACTCTATCTCAAACATATTTCGTTTCAAAAATTTTGTAATCTTTTTATTTTATAGTATGTTACAATTGGACTCAATTTAAATAACAACTTGGATTTTTATACCTGGATCTAAACTGCCCTTTTTTTAATTAACGAACAACTAAAAAGTTGAGTTGAAGTTTAGCTAAAATTTAATTTAGGAAAAATTAGTATCATGTCCCTAGTTACTAATTTTCATTGACTAAAACCTTATTAGTTTTCAAATTTTGATTCAAGTCCCTAGTATTAATATAATAATGAATTTACATGTCAGTTACATAATTTTTTAAAATAAAAATTAATAGTTGATTTAGAATTTTAATACTCACACCTTTATTAAACACCTAACTAATTTTCAATTCAAAACATTTCCAAAATAAATAAAAAATTAGAATAAGTTTGTACCATTAGCTTTTTTTAAAAATATTTTCAATTTTTTAATCTTATAAGTACCCATTCATGTAATTTTTTCAAATTTTTAATCTGAAAATGTACTCATTCTTAAATATACCAATTTGTTATATGTAAAATGTACCCTTTTATATATATATATATATATATATATATATATATATATATAATCTATTCAATTTTTTTCTAATCCATTTTTAAACTTATATGTGCACATTCTTTTTTTATTTTTTATTTGAGAATGTATCCATGTCAAATCCCGGCCCGGGCCCCCACCACATCCCAGGCTCGACTCCATCGTAGTACGATATTGTCCGCTTTGGGCCCCGACCACGCCCACACGGTTTTGTTTCTAGGAACTCACACGAGAACTTCTCGATGGGTCACCCATCCTAGGAATACTCTCGCCTGAACTCACTTAACTTCGAAGTTCTGATGGAACCTGAAGCCAGTGAGCTCCCAAAAGGCCTCATGCTAAATAGAGATGGAAATATATATATATAAGGCTTAGGAGGATCCACTCCCCTGGGCGATGTGGGATGTCACAATCCATGTCAAGTTTAGTCGAAGAAATTTACTAATGTTATTAAGCCTAATTTCCTTTTTATTCTTTTTTGTGTGTTTTTTGAAGAATGTACCCATGTTTTGGTACAATAATTTTTTGGCTAGTTTTGATGAATGTACTCATGTTTATATATATACACACACACACAATAGTATAATTTATATTTTAATATTTTTAATCCCACAAATTATGGTTTTTTATTTAAAATCTCATTAATATAAACAACTATAAATTTCAATTTTTAATTTAAAAAATATAGTAACATACATAGAAATAAATTATCACTTTAATTTCAGGGATTTCAATCAAAAATTAAAAACTAACAAAATTTCAATTAGAAAATATTAATAATTTAACTTCAAAATAAAAAGCATGATTAGAGACGCATGAAAGTGTATCGAATTTAATCCCAGTCCCTCTCCAAAAAATACAAACCATTAAAATATTAGTTGGATTCTTTTCTCTGCTGATCCTTCGTCTACCTTTTCTGTTATCAGACATCATCAGAACCAGGCCTAACCATCCTCTCATAATTGACATTCGTCCAACGTACAAAAACGTTCTCAAAGTCTGTACCAGTTGAAGCTAAGGAAGAA
Organism: Pyrus communis; assembly: GCF_041283825.1. Lineage (NCBI taxonomy): Eukaryota > Viridiplantae > Streptophyta > Magnoliopsida > Rosales > Rosaceae > Pyrus > Pyrus communis. The sequence goes on along the minus strand of NC_142575.1, from coordinate 1,304,036 downwards.
CCAGGTTAATCATCTAGTTATCAAATCCCTACATAGTTTTTCTCCCTTTTTGGTGGTACCTATTTTATTGTTTGAACTTTGAATCTTACAACTTTTTTTCTCTGTTAATTAAAAAAAAAAAAAAAAAAAAAAAAGGACAGGTATGGAAATTGTTAGTTTCGTACTAGAATTAAGTTGGTAAGTTGTTATGGACTCCAGTGAAGCGTAATGTGGGTTACTTGGTGCATTACAAGAGCCACATGCAGTCTCTTGAAGTTCTGGTCGGCCATGCAGAATGATTACCAGCGAGAAGTGGATGCGGCGCTAATGAATGGAGACGAAGTTAAGTCCGTGGTTCAAAAATGGCTCAAGGATGCTGACAAGGCAATAATCGATGCGAAAAGACTGAATAATGAAACCGGAGAAGACAAAACATGCCACGGAGGCTGCTGTCCGAATTTGAAATGGCGTTACAGTTTAAGCAAGAGAGCCGTTAAGGAGGCAGAAGAAATTAACAAGCTTAAAGAAGAGAAAAGGTTTGAAACAGTTTCGCTTCAAGTTAACCAACCCGTTGAGTTTGAGTCCACCATGTCAACGGGAGATTTCGAAGCATTTGAAGCAACAAGGCAAGCCATGGATGGGGTCATGAAGGCACTGAAAGACGATAACATCACTGTCATTGCGGTCTATGGAATGGGAGGCATAGGCAAGACGACCATGGTGAAACATGTAGGTGTGCAAGCGAATAAATTAAGGCAAGCTCTTTGATCATGTGATTATGGCTGTCATTTCCCAAAACGCTTTCAACAACAGCTTGCAGAAATGCTGGCCTTGAATTTGAATGAGCAGACAGAAATAGCCAGAGCAGCCAGATTGAAGGAGAGAATAATGAGAGGAAAAAAGATCCTTACAATTTTGGACGACATTTGGAAGACAATAGATTTGTCTCTCATAGGGATCCCCGATCACTACGAGCTCCAAAACTGCAATCCCAAAGTTCTAATCACCACAAGGATATGGAATGTATGTCATGCCATGAAGAGTGAAGAAAAGATTCATCTTGATATCCTATCAGAAGAAGATTCTTGGGCCTTGTTTGTGAAAATGGCAAACAGGTCTTTTGAATCAACCAATTTCTATGACATAGCAAGGAAGGTAGCTGGAGAATGTGGTGGTCTCCCAATTACTTGGAAGAATTAATGGAGAGAAGCAGCTAACTAGAGATGTCCCAAACTACCAACCTTGATGACGAAGGGGATGTGTTTAGATGTATAAAGCCGAGCTATGATTACTTGAATGGCAATGACGCCAAGTCATTTTCCTTACATTGCTGCTTATTCCAGGAGGACTCTGATATCCAAATCGAAGAATTGATGAAGTATGGTATTGGGAAAGGATTGTTTCGACATGCCAACTCAATGCTAGAAGCCGGAAGCACAGCACATTTGGTGGCCAAGTACCTTAAAGCTTGTAGCTTGGTTTTGGATGGTGAACAAGGATGTGTAAGAATGCATGATGTGATTCGGGACATTGCAATACTAATTGCATCATCTGGGGATGAGCAAGACTCCGCAATCTCCCTAATGGGGAATGAAATCTGCAACCTTCCTGACGAGTTGGTATGTCCAAAACTCCGGATTTTATTACTAAAGTCAAATTTTGAAGTAAAGGAGATCCCAGAAGATTTTTTCCAAAGCCCAAATGCATAGGGTATTCGACATAAGTAGTGCCCAAATTTCTTCATTACCCTCATCATTTAATCTCTTAACCAAGCTCCAAACGCTGCATCTAGATTGTTGTCAGTCAATAACGGATGTATCAATTCTCGGAGAACTGAAAAAACTGGAGGTTCTTAGCATGAGAGAATCTGTTATTGAGGAATTGCCAGAAGAAATTGGACAGTTGACCAATTTAAGGATGTTGGATCTCACTATGAGTACCTACATTGCAATAATTTCATCCAATGTGCTATCGCGGCTGTCCAAATTAGAAGAACTATGCATGCAACAGAGTTTCGCTGACTGGGGCAAGAAAGTTGAAGGAGAAGATGACAAAACTAATGCTAGTTTTGATGAGCTAATTAGCTTGTCTTTCTTAAACATTTTGAAGGTTGACATTTCTGATGCAGAATGCCTTCCAAAAAATGTAGGGTTCCTCCGAAATTGGGGAAATTTTGATATATATATCGGCAGAAACCCATTTTATCGTTCCATGAATGTGCAATTATCAAAGAATACTATTTCTCCATTTTCAAGAGCCTTGCTTCCGGACACAACAATCAATATGCTGCCGGATTTGTTTAACAGCACAGTGACGGAGAGAGTGGAAAAAATAATCTACACGGAGCCTAGAAGTTTAACTGACATTTTTATGGAGTACAATCATGGGAAGTTGCATGGACTCAAGTTTTTGCATCTCCAAGAGTGCCGTGAGATGGTAACTTTGATGAACACAGAAACTAGGGTTCCAAATAAGCCTGTGCTCAAGAGCTTGGAAGAGTTGCATGTCTTCTACTGGGACCGCTTGCAACAGTTATGTGTTGGTGAATTACTGCAGGGGTCGCTTGGAAATCTAAAGCTGTTGGAGGTCGAGCAGTGTGAAGGTGTGGCTGATGCGCCTGTTCCATCCAATCTGTTGCAGAGACCACAAAATCTTGAAGTACTAATTGTATGTGCCACTGGTATGGTTTATATATTCAAATCTCAAGGGCTTGAACAAGAAGAAACAGTCTTGACAAAACTGAGAGAGATGAAACTGGAGAATCTACCGGAACTGACAAACATATTGAACGGTCCTGTTCAGCCTGCAATGTTCCATAACCTTAAAACTCTGGCGATTTCCAAGTGCAATAAATTGACAACACTCTTCACATTCGACGTAGCTCAATGTCTGCGGCAATTGGAAGAACTTTGGGCGGAGGAATGCCATAGCTTGGACAAACTTTTCGGCCTAAGCAAGGGATTAATAGTGCAGGATGACGAGATCATTTTTCCACAACTGAAGAACTTTGCATTGCAAAGTCTTTCAAAGCTGACAACCGTGCTCGCTGGAAGTACTCTTTTGTGCCCTTCATTGGAATACTTGCATGTGCTGGACTGCCCCGAGTTTTTAACCTCTACTTCTGACTTCCACAGCAATATCCAAGTCCAAGTAAACAATGAGCAACATTTCCTCCTCCTAACAGGGACGAAGCCAGAGATTTGTGTGAATGGGGACATCTTCAAACAAAAAAGTTATAATTTAAAAGCTCAAGAATTTACTAAACACAATACTTATATATTAATCCAGAAAGTTTTTCATACAACAGTCCCTTACAATATCCTTCGACGCGTTTTCATGTTCTGAAAGCGTTGCATGACAACATCATTACCAATACCATCAAATATCTCTCTTTCTATAAAAATAAGCATGTTACCATACATCCATTGATCTCCCATCCGATTTCTTAATCGATTCTTTAGAATTTTCATGGCCGAAAATGCTCTTTCAACGGTTGCAGTAGTAACTGGAAGAGTTAGTGCTAATGTCACAAGCAAGTAAACCAGCGAATACGCCTTGTGTTTTTTGCATTGAACCGTTTTTTTGCAAGATCTCCAATCTCTTTTAAACCTAAAAACTCAATGCTAGACCGCATATCCACAATGTAAGTCTCAAGTTGAATCTTAAGTATCACCAGCTCATTCATAGAGAAATCTTTAGGATAAAACTGGGCAAGACGCAATAGCTTTTGGCTATCAAAAGCAGAGAAGGAGTCGGCTGGACATAAACATGCCAAACAAAGAAGTAACTCAGAGTTGGTCTCATTGAAACGATTATTTAGTTCTTGAAGCTGCCAATTCAAAACAACATAAAATATCCCAACACAATAATGATGCATATTTGTGACTGCTTGTGCTTTTCGTTGCCCTCGCCTTCGAGAAAGAAACATATCATCGTTATTAGGCACATCAATATTATGTTTAAGACAAAATTCTGAGACTTCACTAAGTAAAGAATCCCAGCCACTTTTCCTCATTATCTCCAACCGTTGCTTACCAACTCCAACCCACTTCATGGCATTTACAATATCCTGATCTTTCCTTTGCAATGCTTGTGACAATTCATTGGATATTCCTAGTATATCTTTCATCAAGTGTAGATTAAATACAAAATCAAATAATTACATGGAATCCAATAAATTATTCGCTTCACATCTTTGTTGAGAGCTTACTATATCATCAGCTATTACTTCAAGTACATCAAGTATGGATGAAAACATAGTCCTTATACTTACTAAAGTACCAAAGTGTGAACCCCACCACGTTTCTCTAGCACGTTTCAAAGTAGTTTCTTGATTTTTGCCTTTCCCACTTGTAAACTCACCACTGTTTAGTGCTTCAATAATTGCAATAGATTGCTTCTCTCGAAGAAGATCACAACGCTTCGATGAAGCTCCAACAACATTTACCAAAATAGTAACTATACTAAAAAGATACTCAATTTGGATGTTCTTAAATACCTCATCAATGGTTTCCTTGAGTGAGAGAGCAGCGGTACTAGTAACATGCTCAATGCCAATAAAACGCTCAACGACATGCCCATTCTTGTCCACATAATGCAATACAATAGTCATTTGTTCCTTTGTTGATACGTCGTGAGATTCATCAATCAAAATAGAGAACAACAAAGTGCCAATGTCCTTAATAATAGCCTTGATGGTCTCAGTTGCACAAGCATTTACAATGTCTTTTTGAATATCTGGTGATGTCAATTTGTGATTCTCCGGAGTATTTTTCAAAGTAACAGCTTTCACATCCTCATTGTGGTCGGCAAGAAACTGTAGAAGCTCAAGAAAGTTTCCATGGTTGCTTGAATGTTCAAATTCATCATTACCACGAAATGCAAGCCCTTGTCTCAAAAGAAATCAACAACAATCGATTGATGCATTCAACCGAGCTCTATATTGAATTCGAGATTCATCATGAGTTTTAGAGAAAAAAGATTGGATATGTTGCTTTTGACTCCTTAAAGATTCAAAATTACTCCATGCTTGATTGTGTGCACTATTGACGCCTCTAATATGGGTTCAACTTCTATGAGGTTTTGAGACCGCACTGTTCTTGAAATTAGGTAAAATTCGGCGAATTGATCTGTTTTGGAGGGTACTAGTGGGTGCAAGTTCAAGTTTTTGATGAAACTGATCAAATTTTCGACGTGGGTTTGCTAAATTGATCGACTTTTGACGTGGGTTTGCTAGGTTTTTAGCGAAAGTCTTGGTTTTGAGGAGCGGTGATGGACTACGAGCGCTCTGATAGCAGTGGTAAGCTAAGTTGAATTTGCTTATCTGTTTTTCAATTTTGGTTTTAAAGTACCTTTGTTCTTCCATTGTGTAATCTATTGGTTCTCAGAGTAATTTTGACTCAAATTCTTGAATTTATGTTAGGTGTGGTAGAATTTGGGTTTAATCACTGCTCTGGATGTACTGTTTTACTCTTGAATTCATCATTTTAGTGGGTTTGTCTTGAAATTTAAGTTCTTTGGTCAACCACGGTAGAATTAGAAGAAAATTTAATTGTAATCTAGTGTACCGGCTTGTGCTCCGAGGTAATAGGATTTTGTATTCGGCTTTGATCTTTCTTTTACTTCTTAGAAGTTGGTTTGGAAGCACCATGTAAGACCTTTAAGTTCTCCCACAACATGTACTTTGATGCCATTATTTGGAGATTGACTCCGATTCGGGTATTACATTCTTCCAGTCTGTAAGTTGGTCTTGCTTATTGTTTTGAACCTTGTATATTTGCATTATGAACACTGGGTGGACACCCAAAAGATAGGTACTCTTTTTGGTTGCTTGGAATTGTTTTTTCATCCTCTAGGGATTAAAGTCACTCGTAATTCTCTGTGGAATTTGGTGAATGGTAGTTAGGTCCTACTATTCTGATTCTAGCCAAGGTCACACTGTGTTGGAGAAAGAGGCTAATTGTTTGAGAAAAGAAACCTACTGGCATTTAGAGTTTTCATATTGGCCACATTTTGTGTGGTTGTTGGTTTGGTTTTAGCGATTCAGTAAAGTTGATAATTAATGCTGAGTTATGGCTTATATTAGTTTAACCAAGGATGCTTTAGTTTACTGTAGAAATAATGAAAGATGCATTTTAAGCATATTATAATGTTTTTGTTTTAAATACCTGTAGGGCTGTTATTTAATGTTTTTGTTTTACTTCATGGGTGGATTGGTTTCATTCCATTGCTACTCGGCGGTTCAAGTTTAAGGAGGAGTATGGTCTTTTGCTTTCTCATGTTGCATTTACTTGTTGGCATATTTGGAAGGTGAGGTGCAATTTTCTGTTTAATCAAACTCCATTTCAACCTACCCAGGTTCTTCTTGCAATTTCAGATTCTGCTGGTGTGTTTCTGGAAGTTACTGGTGATCCTCCTCTTTCCCTCCCAGCTATCTTCACGGTGGATGCTTCTGCTGCACATTGGTCTCCCCTATGGCCCCTTTCCTGAAAGTTAATGTTCATGCTAGTTGGTCGGTTTCATCGCGGGATGGTTTTGTGGGGATGTGATTAGGGGTGCGATGGGTAGGTTCATGGCTGCAGCACGGTATGTGGTCCAGGCTCCAAATGTTGCCTCGGCCGAAGCTTTGGCTATTTTGCAAGGAAGTGAGCTGGCTACTGCTTTGGGCCACCGTTGGTAATCATTGAATCTGATTCGAAGGATTCGATTTCATCTTTATCAACTTCGTTGGAAAATGGCAGATAGGAAGCCTTTCCTCCCTTATCGACTGTTAAGCGGGCTGGGGAGTCTTTTCAGGGTTGTCGCTGGTCTTGGGTTCCAAGATCAGCCAATATGGTGGTCGATACTTGGGCGTCGCAAAGCAACTCGGAGATGAGCAATTTCACTTGGGTCAACCGCCTCCATCTTCGTTCGTTCATGTGCTTAATAAAGATGGCTTACCTTGTCCCCCTTGAACTATTATGGCAGTCGAAGGGGCGACGCTGGAACTCGGTTCTAGTGTCTTTCTTCCGATCCCCTTCGTTGCTGTGTATTTTTGCTGCTTTCTTGCTTGTTGGCCTCGGTGTAGGCTTTCTTTGTAGTTCTCTGGCATCTTTGCCCTGGTAATATATTTTTAGTTTCCAAAAAAAAAAAAAACAAAAAAAACAACCGGAATAACCAATCAAAACAAGGACGAAGGCTAAACCTGGGGAAGCCCTCAACAACCCAAGTAGGTAGGCAAGTTTTGCGTGCACACCTTCGAAACTATGTGGCGTCCTGAACAAATATAGACTGATACGCGTAATTATCTCTTTATATATAGTATCACGTTATAGATTCAGAATGCCAATACAGTGGCGACCTCAGTATAGATAAGTCCTTCTTGTCCAGTAAGAGTGATGATTGTTGGGAGAAATATAGATCACCATCCATCAAGAATGCAGAGAAAGACCCTCTTCTAGATTGAACTCTCTATGTTATATGGGTATTTTTCCTTTGTTTGGCCTATAATTGTCTGTAATTGTCTGAGCAACTAAATATACGAGAGGATTTTATGCTTACTTATAGTGCAACTATATATGTAAATAAAAAGCATTTCTCAGCCTATAGTTGGCAGAGAATTAAAAATTGTTTTTGAAAGAGTACTAACATCCAAAGTAGGGAACAAAATTTTTAAAAATAAGCAAGGAGAAGTCTAGGCATAAAAAATTATTGATTTTTACGGTGATTTTGCTGTTTTTTTTTATTTTCTTCTGAAATTTGGACTTTTGTCTACTAGGTTTGACTTAAGTTCTTCAATTCGACTAGTAAGTTTGTTTTTCTTTCTTTATTTTCTTATGAAATTTGGATTTTTGAGTAATGGGTTTTATTAAAATTTTGTATTAGGCTGTTTACCGGCCTTTAGTGAAATTTGTTCCAACTATAGTTATGTTCAATTTCGATTTTAAACGTAGAATGTTTGAAATTTGATTCGGGATTACTGAAATTTTAAACCAAAAACCATTCTGCAATTAAATGTAGAGATTGTTGGTTTTGCAACTAGGTCTACCTAGAAAAGTTGTGTTCTTTGATTCTATATTTGTGGTTTGTGAGTATATATATCGAATCTATGCCTGTTTGTAGTTAAGTTTCCAACTTTTTTTTATGTTTTTTCTTTCCAATGGAATTATTCTTGGCATAGTAGAAGCTTTCATGTTATGGATTCTCATTCAGCAGCAAATGTTGTGCTTAATGTATATCCAAGTGTCATTGTCTTTTACTTTGCATTTATATAATTGAGTAGGTAATTAGGTACAGTGACTTATGAACTTTATATAGGATAACGTGGGGGTGAAAATGGCAAAGAGATTTAAGAGAATGGTTCTTGTTTCAACTTTGGTATATAAATCTAATGCATAAATCTTACCGAAGGCCACCTAAGTATTTCATTTGCTCTCATTTAAAAAGTGGGGCTAAGCTTTCTTTTGTTCACTTGCATGTTATGCATGCACTTATGCAGTCAGCAATTTTATGTACGTATGTCGATCCCTTTTACCTAGTAAAGTCGTTATATTTGCTATGATTTCACTTTGTTGTTAAAAGAAAAAAAAATCTTCAATTTAATCATGGAGTACATAAAAGTGAGGCAAATATATTTCCTTGTTGATTCCGTACGTATCATGCATATATAGACCAATCATGAAACTACATCGAGTCTTTTTAGTGTGTAAGGTAAGTTTTAAGGAACCCGTATTCAGTAATTTTGCCTATTTGTTGTTATTAGCAATTTCTTTGATCATGTGAGTTTGATAGTGTTTGGCTGCCCAGAAAATTTCGGAATCATGTGAGTTTGATAGAGTTTGGCTTCCCAGAAAATTTTGGAATCTAAAACTATCATGAGATTGTAGTTCCCTTTGTTCTTATCAATTTCTCAAATTGATAACAAAGATTTACTTTTGTAGTTCCCTCTGAGTTAGTTATGTTTTTATTGAAATATTTTTGTTTACCACAGACCTACCTTTATGTTATAGCTTTGTTCATTTGCGATTAAGATTGCCAGTGTTTGGATGCCTAGAAAATTTTGAACAAAAAGAAACAGGGATTACCAAGTTGTGTAGTTCCTTTTGTTCTTATCAATTTTTCAAATAGATAACAAAAAGATTTACTTTTTTGAAGTGCTAATATATTCATTGAAATGTTTTCGTAATTTTAGACTGAGGAGGAGAAACATAGCTTCAATTACCTCCAATTTGTTCAAGTGGATGTTTATTTTTAAGTTTGTTTTATTGGTTTTTATATAAAGTTCATGTTGCGGTTTACGGATGTAAAGGGGAATGAAGAAGAATGAAAACTCTGAAAAGTTGCATTGAGGTTATTTGGAAGGCGAAGACAAGCCAGATTGGTGAGTTTTTACAACTAGACTTGCATTATCGTTGGACTAGATACTGTGTTTGTAGAGTATGGTGGATTCTCTTTTCTTTTCTTTTTTTTTTCCCCTAAATTTGAACAGTTTACTGTATGATACAGAAAAAAAAAAGGGAAAGTAAAAGTGAGATGATATGGATCCAAATCCAAATACCACAATCTCGGTTATTGTTCAAGTGAGGTGTTTTATTTATATGAAAATTTTTGTGTCTGAAATTTCTTATGCATTGTATCAGCATGAGATAATTGTAATGTAGTATAGGTAGCTTTGATGCCTTTTAATGCCTTTTGCGTTAAACACGTATTTGTTTCATTAGAACGTAGAAATAGAATTTAGGAATCTTTGTACTATTTTTTTAGGAATGTTGGGTTCTTTCAGTAATTCTTCCATCTATTTACCTTTTGTTTCTTAAATGAATCTCTATGAAATTCTCATAATTAAATAAAAAAGTTTTAGAAAGCCAAAGAGAGTGGTCAAAACACGTTTGGCCCTTGAATTTGGTTGTAAAAAAAAAAATTTGACCCAAAAAAAAATGGTAATTACCATTACCATACCATGTCAACTGAACTATTTAGCATGCCGAAATTCGGTAGACCGAAAGTTCAACACGGTAATGATAATAGATTTTGTCATACCAAAAATTTGATATAGTAATTGGTATATGGGTTTTGGTAAGGCAATTCTACCAATACCACCCTAGTAAGAAGTATGTAATTCATCATTGTCATTACTTTAGTCTAAAGTGGGGGAACGGCATTGTGCAATTTCGCCTTAATTTCATTTTATTTACGAGTTTGCCATCAAGTTGATTTCAGTGGGTTTAAGAGGTACTGGTTTGGTACTGAGATTTTTTTATAAAAAGTAGGTATCAAAAAAGTTGAGCTTAAAAAGATATTTGGTAAACACTTAAAAATTGCTTATTTTCACAGTTTTTGATAAAAAAAATGCTAAAAACGTGAAGCAGCAAAAATAAGCTTATTCTCATATCACAGCAGAAACAGTTTTTTTTCAAAGTATGGTTGTTGTCATTCAGTGAGGGTTTCGGGGATGGGAGGCCATGCCTCCTCTGAGAGAGAGAGAGAGAGAGAGAGAGAGAGAGAGAGGAGTGAGGACCTCAGCGCCATTGCTGCAGATCCTTGATTGCATGAGTGGGAGAGGGGGATAGTCAGAGAAAAGTATTGGGGGCCGTCGGGATGTGAGGGAGAGGGGTAGGGATCGTTGCCGAGGCTCTGGGTTCATCCCTTTGGGCCGTCTGCAACAGCACCACTACGCTCAAACACACACTCTCTCTCTCTTCTCTTTCTCTCGCTCGTACTATCTACTCCCAAACCAGGTTTCTAGCAGACTAGCTCATATCTATTGACATTAGGCTAGAGATTTGGGATTGATTGGTTTGACTGCTCACGGTAGCTACCGGGGCCGGTTGCAGGTTCTTTTTTTCATATCCAATATTGAGAAGAAGAAGAAGAAAAAAAAAAATCTTAGGTTGAGATACTGATCACAATTAAAATGAATTTAGTATGAATACTATAAATATATATGGGTATTTTGGGTTGGACATGATATTGGTAACGCAGTTTGTTTGGTATTCTATTTTATCAGAGGCATCAGCTTTTGTTTGGATGCAAATGATCGTTACTGCATTGGCTCCTCTAATACACTACGTTGACAATTTATTCCATTCATGAGAGTCAGCTCAAGAGCTGCTATACTTGCTTTGATCGATTTCCATCTTTCGCATCCATGCATTTTTACAAATGCTTTGATTTCCGTATTTCATTTGTATAGTATGATTGAATATCACTGATCAACCTCATTAAGGATTGCTATTCGATTTGGTTATACTTACGATAATTTTATTTTGCCGGCCCATACTTCGTGTATTGTTTGTACATTTTTTTTTGTTCTGTTTTTTCCATCACTCACATGCTCTCTATGCTTCACACCTCGTGCTACTCCTATTTTTTACGTTTGGATTCAAACACTACAACAATTGGTCCGTTTCCTAGTTATGTTTTTGACATTTGGATTCAGATGTTGTGTTGCAGTGTCTGTTTCCTAGTTCTTTTCTTTTCCATCACTCATATGCTTCACATGCCTCCTAATTGAATACTCCCATCAAAATTCAATCCACTCCTCCCGTTTAGAGTGACAGGAGTAGAAATTTGGTGTTGGAGGTTCGGAAAGCCGATAAGCGATGGATTTGGAGACCGTATTTGCAGCACATCCACGTCTTCGTTGACAAGCTGGACAGAAGAAACAAGAGTTGAAGCTTTATATGAACGTCAACTTGCCCGACAGAGCATGGAAGCCGGTCCCCTTCACTCACATGTCGACCTTGGAGACAATATCCATGGAGTTCGATCTCAAATCGAAAGTCAAAGTCAAATCCGATGGTTACAATACGTTGTTTATTTCAAAACCTACCCGTGTTTAAAGAAAATTATTATTTTCCTTAAGAAATCATTAAGTTCTCCTGTGGTAACTTTATATAGGGGTACAAAAGTCTTTTTACTTTAAATAAAATTATCCGATTTCTTGATAGGATTTTTAACACCTGCAAAAGTAGGATAAAAACACGTAAAAATACTTGCAAGAGAATAAGGTAGTTATAATATAAATAACTCGAGTAAGATCATTCTCCACAAGAATTATTTAAAACGATTTATGTGGAAACTAAATTTTAATTAATTATTTGAAATAGAGTTTGAAAAGGTTGATTTTTTTACTTAAAATAATAAAATTTAATTTAATTAAAACAATTTAAAAGATTCAGCAAGGGAAAATAATTGAAAGAAAACGGTTCACCTTAACAATCCTACTTAGTTTCTCCAATTACTTATGAATTACACATGCATATTTTGAAGGTTAGGTTTTTCTAAAGTATGCTCTACTTGGACCCCCAATCTAGAACGTATATCAAACATGCAACCATGTCCAGACATTTGAATCGAATGGGAACATGAAAGACTCATTAAGCTTTATGAAAACCCTTTGAAAAACCATGTAACCCTTAAGACCTGGTATTCATTCTTGTGAAATTAGTGAAATTACAATTATTAATCACAAGAAGCCTTCGTCAATTTCAGGAAAAACCCTCCAACCAAAATTTGCATCAAATTATTTTTCTAAATATCCTCATGGTAGCCAATTATCAAGACAATTAGATAATTTCAAATACGGTGAGTAATAATACAAAATTTGCTTGCATAATATTATAAGTAAATTGAAAAAAAACTACATATTTATGCTAAGGTTCGTGGCCTCGCCGTAGCATAAATAATTAATTACACATAATCATAATTAAAAAGAAAAATATCATTAAGAAAATGATTGAAACTGCCTTGTAAAATAAAGATGAATCTTCAAAAGCTCTCTAAGCCGAATTCTCCAAAGTAGTGCGTTGTGAACCCTAATGGCTAATTAGCCTTATTCATACTACTACAAAATAAATCCTTCATAGAAAAAGTCTTACAATAAAACGAGGAAACAAAATAAATTATGAGAACCTAGGAAACAATCTCCTAGTTAAACATGGAGAAATCTACAAGCAAACTAATCAGCCACGTTTTGGGCCTTAGACACCTTCAAAACAGGCCCACGATGACTCTTTACAAATCTTAAGATGTCCTGAACATATTTCCAGAGGGTTTGTTATCAAAAGGCACCATCTTGGATTCCAAAAAGCCTAAAGAATCTCTAAACGTTGGTTTGACAATTTCGCTCGCTGGTCTTTTCTTTAATGGGCATAAATTAACCGCTTAGTAGAAAAATCTAAAACTTTGATATGAACAAGTTGAGAGACCCACGAATATCCTTCAGTTGGAATTACTCCAAAATTTATCTGTTTGGTCACTTTTTGCTCAAGAGGAAGTTACATGTCCTATATTAAAAATATAAAGCAAAGTGTCAGAAGTTCACCAAAACAATTACCAAAGCATACTAAGAATAAAGTTAAATATATAATATAAAATCGACTCATCAGGTGTCCAGAGATAAAACCTGGGTGTATAAAGAACTACTCAAAATATTTCATTTAAGGTTTTTTAGCCAAAATGGTTCCTGAGATTTGCATAACTCCTTACTTTGGTCCATGAGATTGGAAATCAATAGAAGTGGTACCTAAGATTGTCCACTATCAATCATTTTAGTCCTTGGGTGAAAAATTATTTTAAATAAGGATCAAAATGACAATACTATCCTCAATTTAATAAAAATAGTCCAAAATGATTTGACCAAAATTGAGGATATTTTTGTCATTTTATTCTTATTTTATGGAGATTTTTCACGGAGTGACCAAAGTAATTGATTGTGGACAAACTCAAGGACCAATTCTATCTATTTCAAATCTCATAGACCAAAATGAAGAGTTATGCAAATCAGATGGACTATTTTGGCTAAAAAACCTTCACTTGTTATAAATAGGTAAAAGTTAAAGAGATAACCTTTAACTAGTGACATGAGTGAAGCAGCCAAACATGTGTAAAATATTACACTGTAACTATAACATAAGAGGATGACAAATAAAAGATGGAGGGATGGATAATGATGTTATTGGTTTTTCCTTGTTCTCTGTGTATCTTGAAAGCATACGAAGCGCTCTATTTATAGAGCAACTCCAAACAAGCGTATTAACTATACATTGAAATTTACATCACACACCCCTTGACAATACGATCCTCCTTCATTTCCCAAGTCAATATCACTTTGTGTAGGCAATGAAAAATCTACCAATGTTTTCAATATCATTGTGGGCATTCATTAACCCACCAGCATTTTCAACACTCCCCCTTGGATGCCCACATATCAACATCAGTTGCCTCGTTAAAACCTTGCTCTGAAAAACCCAATGGGAAAAAACCATATGAAAGGAAAAATAGTGCAACTTTACCTGGATTGTTGATATAATGTTAAATATGCTTATGTTGCCTCGTTAAAACCTTGATAGGAAAAACCCAATGGGAAAAATCCTAATTGAAGAAAAAAGAGTACAACATGCATTTATCGTGGGTGCTCCCCTTGATATGTGTCTCCTCATGATTCTGCATTTTCCAAATTTAGCTGATTGGTAAGTCGACGTAATCTGATACTTTGCACTAACTTCGGAAACGTGCACTTTGGTAACGACTTGGTGAACAGGTCTGCCAAATTTTCATTGGAATGGATTTGTCTGACTTCAATAACTTTAGCCTTCTGAAGCTCATGTGCACTGAAAAACTTTGAAGATATGTGTTTAGTCTTATCGCCCTTGATGAATCCTTCCTTCATTTGGGCAAGCTAAGGGATTCCTCCACCCAAAAGTCAACAGACATCAAGTTACGAAGAGTGTGAACGCACTTTTCAATTGCTTGCAATTGGACATTGTTTTAGCGTTAAGATTATGGAAAATAGGACAAACCTAAACTAAAATATTAATTACAACTTGAACATTTTAATACTATCTTCATTAAATAATTTGATTGAATTTGTTTTATGGGTAAAGTACAAAAAAATTACCTCAACTATGAGTCGAACGACACTTTCATACCTCATCTTCTAAAATTGACAATGGCATACCTCATCTTACGAATTTGTGACAATGTCATACCTTCCGTCAGTTTGTTTATCATCTATTCCGTTAAGTAGTGACGTGGCTTAAAAAAAAAAAAATTAAATATTAAAAACTAAAATTATAAAATCATTTAACAATTTTTTTTTACATGGGGACCCACCCCTTATCCCCCTCACCTTTCTTCCCTCCTCCCGTTTTCCCTCACCCAAAACCCAGATCCCATCGCCACCCGCTCCCATCTTCCCCTAACCCACCCCCCAAACTCATCACCTTTAACCTTCTTCCCCACCTGTCTCCCCCGAACTCATCACCCTCACCCTTCTTCCCCATTTCAGTCCCCAATTTTTAATTTACTCAAACAAATCAAATCCCAATTGGAATTTCGCAAATTGGGTGTGTTCTGTTGCTACCCCTTTGACACCTCTGCCTTGTGCATCCATCATTTTCTTTCTCTCCTGTTTAAATCCCAATTGGAATTTTGCAAACTGGTGTGCACCGTGACGGCATGCTCATGCGTCCATGGATTGCTGCATCGCAGTAGAGGAATTAAAGCGGGAAAAGCGCCGGACACACCGATCCAGGCGTGATTATCAACCTAATTCTTCACTAAAAGCCTGAGCTTGGCCGCTACAGATTGCTTCACGACAAGCGACGAAGATTGAAGGCCGTCGATGCAGATCTTGATTGTCAGCTGAAGATTCTCCGGCAAAATGCTCTCGATGATCTCGGTTGAGAAGTTCTCCCTCTGTAAAAACCCCTGGCATGGTTCCAGTTCTGGCGCAGCCTCAGATAATTCAGAGGTCAGCATGTTTTCCAGCGACGGCAAGCTTGCGAGCCATTTTAATTCTCCTAATATGTTGTTGCTACAGGTAAAGAAATCACTGAAGGCTTAGGATAGTTAGAGGTACTCCTCGTCGGAAGACGCAGACTTACTGGCGGAGGTGTGGGTGCGGAGGGCGAGCTCGCCAAGGCGTATGTCGACTACCAAATCGGTCAAGTTCTCAGAGACGAAAGGCTCTCAGCGTGAGTGCAGATGACAAGGTTTGTGAAGTTTAGGGCTTGGAGCTTGCGGACAATGGCAGAGCCGAAGAGGCTGTTATTGCAGCGTGAAAGGGAGAAAAGTGAGGGGAGGGATGGTGGTTCTGGGCATGGCGAGGGAGAGCGAAGTAAGGATGGGATCTGGGTTTGGGGTGGGGGAAAACAGGAGGAGGTAAGAAAGGTGAGGGGGATAAGGGATGGGTCCCTATTTTAAAAAAAATTGTTAAATGATTTTATAATTTTAGTTTTTAATATTTAATTAATTTTTTTAAGTCACGACACTACTTAACGGAATAGATGACAGACAAACTGACGGAAGGTATGACATTGTTACAAATTTGTAAGATGAGGTATGACACTGTCAATTTTAAAAGTTGAGATATGAAAGTGTCGTTCGACCCATAGTTGAGGTAGTTTTTTGTACTTTACCCTTGTTTTATTTTTACACCAGCAATATTAAGGGAGAAGAATATCCAACCAAGGACCTAGAGTGTAGGTCAAATTATTCTTAACCATTTGAGTTACAAGTTATTTGTGCTCACCTCTAAACCTTGTATGTCTCACTCTTTGGTGAATCTATAAAGGGACTGGACCACCAGGACCCTCCGAAGGTCGGGAAAAACAACTGTGAAGGAACTCTCACCCCCTTTAGAATTGTGTCATTTAGTACTTCGGTTTAATGGGTTTTTTCTTAATTTGTAAGTGAGAGTCTTAGGTTAGATTTTTGCTAAAGACGAAATTGAACCATATTATTGCTAGCCCATTGTAAGGCTAAGCTCATCCGCTCACTCTTAGTGTAGATAATAATGTTTGTTAAAAATAAAAAATAAACTTATACATTGAAATATTTCTTATGCAAAAGGAAAATTATTAAATTAATTAAATAATAAACTTACCCGTTTACGAGTCTTCGTCAACAAGTCTTCGTCAACAAATGTAGGCGCGTTTACTTATAAAATGACAGTTTGAGTTTTCCGTATTTGGAAGTATTTCATTGGATAAGAGAATTCCGTGTACGGTGATTGTCAGACAGATCGATCGATCGAACAAAAGAGCAGAGACTTGGTGAAGAAATTATAGAATGGCAAGAGTGGTGGGAAGGAAAGATGAGAGAATTCTGACAAGATTGGCAGATGAATTCGAACAACTGGCCGCTCAACTGAATTCTCCGGTACCGATCCCCATGGAAATTGGCAAGTTCACTCAAGCCTGTCGTCTCGTTTCTCCTCTCATTCGACACTTAGGCGTCGCTATGAAGTTCGCGGACATAGAGTACTCTGCTAAGGTATTATTCATCTCTTAAACTTGTGAGTTTGATGCTTTTTGGTGATGGGTAGATTTGGGTAGCTACCATTGTCTTCTTCATTTAAATCAAATTTCAAAAGTGTTGTTTAATTTAGGGTTTGGTGGATTGTGATTGATGAGTGATTTGATTTCTTAGGTGGGTTTGACTCATGGGAAATATACACATGATAAAAATTAGTTAGACATTTTTAAATAAATAATAGAACTAGAGGATACTATATGGACAATAAAAAAAGACCTAATTTTAATAATATGGTTTATTCGGTATTCCTCAACTTTATAATTCATTTATTCATATTTCTCTTTGATTTAATGGTTTACAAGTTATTGCTAATTTAGTTTCTTAGAGCAAACTTTTGTGCAACGATGTAAATGAACATTTTACAACTCTAGAGACATATTTTTCTCTAGTACGTAGGAGAATATAAATTTCATGATGAAAATGAAATGCATCTAACTTTTTCTGTTATTTATTTATTTTTTAAAATATTTATGGTGCTGAACTTTTTATTCTTTGCGTTAAAATAATAAAAGGAAGGCAAAAATACTAAATATTTTTAATTATTCTTATAGAAACTAAAAACCTCAAGTAAATTACTACATATTTCTTATTATTCTTATAAATATTTTTATTTATTTTACATCTTCTGGTGAGGACTAGTAATTTCGATCTTGATATTCCGGTGCATTGAACTTAAATACATTTTACATATTTCAAACATGATCTTAGTTATATTTTCCTTTTGATTCTGTTCATATCTCCCTTTGATGTGATTGTTTCTTTTGGGTTTTGTAATTATATTTTGATTAATGTGGATGTGGTTGCCAGGTTAGCGGGGTTGTAAAGGCAGGAAAGTCAGTCAATACCCTAGAAGAATTGCTTGACCGTGACATACAACAGAATACTATTAAGCTCCAAAGTAGTGGTTCGAGATTACTCATCAGAGTGAAGCGTTCACTTGAGATGCTTAAGATAATATTCGAGCGAAGTATGGCCTCAAGGTTTTACTTATCTCAACCCTAGCCTCGATATTCTCTGAATTCATTGCTTCATTAACATGTCTATATTAGATCATTTTCGTTTGCATATGCAATTTCATCTTGAGTTGTGCTGCTACGTCCACTCATCCACTTAATTTATGTTTCTGTCCATCATCATTTTTTTAAAAAATTTAATATTCATATCAACGCACTCATTCATGAACTCTTCCTCCATCTTCTAGACTCTTCTCATTCTAAACTCGTGATATCCAATAATACCATGACTTAATTATTCTACTTAAGACACATAATTATGTATTGGTTAATCTTTGAATTAATTATTGCCAGCACGAATCACTCTCTCGCAAAAGAACAAACCCTAAATCAATGACTGCTATCTCTAATTTTTGTATCTCTATAATTTTGCAACTAGCGGCTATTTTACTATCACAGATTCACAGTTACTTATAACTTGAATTTATTTATTTATTTTTACTCGGGCAGCGGAAATTCTCTCATGGATCCGGTTAACACAGCATATAAACAAGTTTTTTACCCCTACCACGGATGGGCTAGTAGAAAGACTGTTGCGGGTGCACTGCAAACCCTTCCTACAAAGTCATTGTTCATCAAAAGGCTAAAATTAGATGGTAAGACTATTTTAGTATGTACACCCATCATTGTCATACTATCTCCTCCCAAACCATGTTTTTAGCAGACTAGCTCATATCTATTGACATAGGCTAGAGATTTGGGATTTGTTGGTTTGATTACTGCTCACGGTAGCTACCGTGGCGGGTTGCAGGTTCTTTTTTTCAAATCCAATATAGAGAAGAAGAAAAATGAAATCTTAGGTTGAGATATTGAGCATAATTAACATGAATTTACTATGAATGCTATATATACGTGGGTATTTTAGGGTTTGGACTTGATTGGTAACACAGTTTGTTTGGTATTCTACTTTGTCAGAGGCATCGGCTTTTGTTCAGATGCAGAGGATGGTTACTGCAGTGGCTCCTCTGATACACTACATTGACAACTTATTTCTTTCAAGGGAGTCAGCTAAAGAGATGCTACGCTTGCTTTGATCGATTTTTGTCTTTCGCCTGCTTGCATTTTTACAAATGTTTTGATTTCCGTATTTCATATGTATAGTACGATTGAATATCAATGTGATGACTTATAAGGATTGTTAATTTGATTGGGTTATAATTATGATAATTTTCGTTTTCCCATAGCCTGCCAATGCCATTCCATAATTCGTGTGCTGTTGGTCAACTTTTTTTGAACCAGAAGGTCTGGACAGTTCGAAACGTGGTAAGAAGTCACTTTTTCAGTATGGGAGCATTTTTGTTCACTATCATAAATTATGGTGTATATTTACTATACAGTATACACCTTATCATTTGTCAAGTGTCATTTCATTTAACCTTAGTCACTTATTTTCAAAATTAGAAAATGAACATCTAATTTGAAAGTTAGCCAGAGTTAGTTGAAAGAACTCGTGGTAAATGATGAGATGTGTTGTGAGCATACACCACAATTTATTATGATGAGCTAAAATACTCCCTTTTTATATTGGCCATTTCTTTATTTTTTTGCCACACTTTGGCTAGAGAGACTAAATATGAAGACAAAATTTACAAACTAAATGATCTTAAACTCAATCATCAACTTTCATACCATTTAGTTTACAAAACTTTGTCTAAAAATTTAGTTTATCTAGCGTTACTCTTTTCCCTTTTTCTTGTAGTGCACATACACATCACACCCTAAGTATTATTTACTTTAATATGCTCCCGTTGTTCTCAGCCCAAAATTGAAGGGGACAATTTTAGTTTCACATGTAAGGCTCAGGTGCAACCTATTAACAAAACTTTCAATTCTAGGTTTGAATCCTAACAAAAATCAACACAAGGGTAATTCCTAATATTTCTTCCACATGAATTATCTTTCATATACTCTATAACCATCAGGACCATTAATCCGATTTGACCTTAAATATATTGCTCAAAGTGTCCCCGTGGCTTTTCTAGCTCCACCACTAGGCAGGAATACTTATCGTTTAGTACCACAACCACAACCACCATCCCTACCGTAATTGGAGCACCAAAGGGAGATACTAATTGGACTCAATATGCACCTATTGTCCACCATACCATATGGATTGGCTAGTGTTCTTTCTTTCTTGGATCAATTAGACTTTAATATAATGACAACTTTAAGTTGGTCTTCTTGGCTAGGGAAAGAAAACCAACTCAATAAGTTTGTTTTGAATGCTGCCTGTCTATAATTTCGTAATGAGAGTGATTTTCATTTCCTCTACTTTGTATATATATTTATAGTCAATAGATTGAATAACTTAGAGTAAAATTACCAGACAAAATCAAGAAGAGGAGTGCAGAATTTGTAAATAGAAGTGCGAAAGTCACACATTTAATCACCAATTCCACCTTTGCCCCTCATGGGAAGCCGTGAAATATCCCTTGTAGTTGAGCGATAGAGTAATATTGTTTTGGCTGGCCACTCTTGCTCGCTTGGGGTTGCTGACTTTGTCGTTTTGTTATGGTCGCCTGGCCTGGTTCCTCTGCGTTTAAAGATTTTTTGGTACGTACGTCCAACGAGCCTTAATAATGGCGGACCCGCGTGGAAGGTGACTTGAACCTGCTATACAGTTTAGGAGTTTAGGGAAGAGAAAGGCGTACTGGCATACCCACTCGACCTTCATATTGGTTTATATATTTTTGCAGTACACCGAGCACTTCTTTGGATTGTTTTCTAATAGTTGTAATACCACTACATGTACAGTAGTAAAAAGATGTTGAGCCCTTGCATGAAGGTTTGGATTCAAACTCCGCTGGTAGCTAATCTAATAAAATCTATCGTTTAACAAAAAAAAAAAAACAACCTTCTAATTAAAGAATTCGTCTAACAAAAATATTTACACTTTTTTTTAGAAACCTTGATGGTACGAAGAACATTTTATTCTTTTTTATTTTGGAGAACCTTGACGGTATGAGATAATTTTATTGATATGAAAAAAAATAAATTACACCTAATTATAGGAGACATAAACTTTAAGTGGGGACATAGGGCCATACCTCTTCAAAATTTATATATGCTAAGCGGATGGGTAGTGTTCATTAACAGTGCCCGCCCGGTTTTAACCCTCATTTTATTCATGGTTTTTGGAGTTCGGTGGGATTGTGCAGTAAATTGCCTATTTTGCCCCTCTTTCATTTTTGTTTGCAGCTGCTGCTCCCTTTTGAAAGATGCTTTTTAGTGTTTTGTGGTTGAGCTTTGGCCACGTTGCATTTTATAGGAAAGATGCCGGAAGCATCTTCTGCGACTTTTTCTTTTCCTCTTCTTTTTTCTCTCTGTCGTTCCGTTTCTTTTTAGTTTTCCCGTCTGTCTTTTGATTTCGGCTCCGATCGGATCTTCTCGAAGGTGTTTGGCGTTTCCCCCCCCCCCCCCCCAGTTTTGCACAAGCGAATCGCTCCAGTTCAGGTATGTTGATTCATGTGTTGGTTTATTTTCTGTTTGGTTAGGAAGAAAATTTTATGATTGATTGTGAATTTGGGCTATCCGGCTTTTTTGCCCAGCGTTTTCTTTGTTTTTTCGCACTCTACGTCTGGTTGTTATCTCTGATTTTGCATTTTGGTTGCAGGAAACATTTTTCTTCGAGTTTTAGGGTTTTATTCTTCCTAGCTTTTTCTGGGTCAGGTATATAATTGATCTCTTTGGTGTTATTTTTTTTTTGTTTGGGTTTTTTGATTGTTTGTGCTTCGATTTTTCCCTCAAACTTAAAAAAAAAAAAAAAAAGAAAAAAAAAGAAAGAGGAATACTGATGATTAATTTTTGGGTTTTGCTACTGTGAGTTAATTCATAACTCATCTGAGAGATCATTTTTTTAAATGAATTCAATTGGATAAGTTTTTTAATTGAAAACCTGGGTACCTAGATGCTCTAGAGATCATTTTCCGTCATCGATACAATACTGTTGTAATTTAGTAGTTGTGCAGTTTGAGAATTGGTGTGTAGTTGTTTCTTCAGCAACCTGACTAACCTGATCTACTCAAGAAACCAAGCTAAACTGCTTATTTGGGCATTATTGACAACCTAAATGGTTTGGTTTGGCTTGGCTATAATTCATATGAATCTGAAGTCGTTAGTTCTGGTGTTAGGAACATGGTCTTGAAGATCTGATTTAACAACCTGGAGCAATATGCATATGTACCCGTGAAAATATAAGGTTGTGAGTGTGGTACCGATTCTTTCTTTGTATTAATTGAGCTTATAATATATTTTAAGGCCTCAAATATAGATTTGTTTTTCGTATCAATTCTTAACTTATCGGTGTTAATAGAACTGATTTGGTTTTATAGATCAGAAATTTTAAACGATAAAATTAACCTGCAAATTCAGTTCAAATTCAGTTCAGGTATCAATGCTTTTAGGTTTGTAAGAACTTACAAAACAAAACCAGCAAAACAAAAAAAATATATATGAAAAAGGATTAGGTAAAAAAGAAAATAGCACGTTAAAACGGAGAGATAATTTTATAATTTTTCCTGTTGGTGGGGGAAGGGTGGAGTAAAGTTAGCTTGTGGGGACATTCTCTCTTGGAAACGAATATAAGTCTCATGGCATTATCCGTCCAATAAGTACTTGATATGTGTTTGAAAAGAGAATCATTTGACTAATAAACATCAGTCACGTGGTGAGTTGATAATAGTAAAATACCTCGTTAACTTTGTAGGACTTTGCGCGTCAATGCAAGTTCTGGCAATTTGTTATTTTGCAGCATGTATTTTGAGGTTTTTCGGCTTTTGGCAGTTAGCCCTCCCCAACCAACTTTAGATCAATTGTTTCAACTTTACCCATTCTTTTATTCAAAAGGAGAATGGTTGTCTGCCCTTCCACTTTCGTTGTCTTTCCGTGTCTTTCTATTTTGTGTGGTCACGATTAAGTCACGTTAATATTTTATATTTTTTTAAATAGATATAATAAGATAAAAATGAATAGTAATATAAAATGTTGACGTAACTTAACCGTGATCATACAATCAGGAGGGTATGGGAGGACATAAGAAGTGAAAGGACAAACAATACGTGTCCTATTCAAAAACCATACTTTCTTATTCAATTCATGACACTTGCACTTCTCAAGTTTTACAAGGATTTAGGTGTTTCTTCAGCGTCCATGTATATTTATATATATATATATATATATGTACGGGTGTATATATATTTTTTCTCTTAACAAAATATAGCCCACACTTCTTTTAAAATCCTTCCCACCGCCCTTAAAAAGAAAATGACAAGTGCTACGTCTTGATGATTATAAAAATGTAACGTACTTGCATATTGTTTAAAAACTTGTTGCTTCCTTTTATGTCAAATCAAAACAAGGACGAAGGCAGAATAGGGGGAATCCCTCAACAACCCTAGCAGGTAGGCAAGTTTTGCATACACATGCACCCCTCGGGAAACCATGTGGCGTCCTGAGCCAGTATAGATTGATATGTGTAAATATTGTGAGTAAATTACAAAAAACTATTTCAATTATTGATATCACGATATTTTCATATCTTATTTTTTAAAATTAACAATGTCTTACTTTATCTTTAGAATTTGGTTCAATGTTATACCTTCCGTTATTTGATGGTTTACTTTTTAGTTAAATGCTGATGTGGTTCGATTCAGAATCCATTTTCTATTAAAATATTATTAAAAACTAAAGAAAAAATTATTTAATATTTTTTAAATATTAAAATAATAATAAATAAATTTAAAAAAAAAAAACCCCCTCCCCCCTCCCCTCCAATAAAAAAAAAAAAAACCCAGATCTCATCGGTAAGAAGATGGATGTGCAGAGAAGGTGAAGGATGGGTACGGAAGAGGATGTGGAGAATGGATGAGAGTGGTGCATTTGGGGTTTAATGGGTTTTAAAAAAAAAAAAAAAAATTTCTTCTTCCTATATTTTTTTTTGGGGGGGGGGGGATTTGCAGGGGGAAAAAGATGAAGATGGGGAGAAGAAAGAGGAGGGGGAGGGTTTTTTATTTTTTTTTTACTTTTTATTATTATTTTAATATTTAAAAAATATTAAATAATTTTTTTTTGTTTTGAATAATATTTTAATAAAAAAATTCGAATCAAGCTACGTCAGCATTTTACTGAAAAGTAAACGGTCAAGTAACGGAAGATATAACATTGGATCAAATTCTAAAGATGAGGTATGAA
Organism: Pyrus communis; assembly: GCF_041283825.1. Taxonomy (NCBI): domain Eukaryota; kingdom Viridiplantae; phylum Streptophyta; class Magnoliopsida; order Rosales; family Rosaceae; genus Pyrus; species Pyrus communis. The sequence continues at coordinate 1,279,557 of NC_142575.1, read as the reverse complement.
AATGTCGTGACATTAATAGTTAATGTAGTTTTTTGTACTTTATCCAAATATTTTTTGTGTAGTTGCGTTTTTGATTCAGGATGTAATGTTGAACTTGGTCTTGATAAGTTTTTATCAACTACGAGTGATGACTGCGGGAGTAATATAGATCACCATCTAACAAGAATGCAGAGAAAGAGCCTATTCTTATAGATCTCTAAGTTATCGGGTGTTTTTGCCTTGTTTGGCCTCTTAATTTGACTTTGGTAATTAAGAATTCGTTTGAATATACTTTTAGAATAACTTAAAGTGTTTTTTTTTCTAAATATTTTTGGATTCTACAAGTACTTAAAGTGTTTTTTACAAGAAACACTAGTTATTTGTTTATTTTAGAAAGCATTCTTAAGTGTTTTTTTCAGGATTTACTAACATTTTTTACTAAGGATTGTTTTTAAAAATATTTTCACCAAAAACGCTTTCAATTATTTTAGAAATGTGATTTTTCGTTAAAATGAATAATACCGCGAGTTTTTCGTTAAAACTCTTATAATAAAAGGCATTTATGATGCTTAGGATCCGTTAGACAGAGAATTAAAAATTGTTTCTGAAAGACTACTTGCGTCTAAAGTAGGGAACAAAAATTAAAAAGTAGAGAAGTCTATGCGTAGACTTCCTCAGGTCTACAAGTAGAGAGAATTATCTGATGAGCGAATAGCTGTGCTAACACCCCATCCCAACAGCAACCTAGTCGAAGTTCAACTGGATGGCCATGGCGACGGAGAGTTGGTGAATCAAAGCTCAGATCATCAAGTTGTCAGGTATAGAGAGAAAACGCAGATGTACAACCTGTTAAAAATTATGTATTTAATTTACTTGATTAGAAATTGGCTTCAATTTTTTTTATTTTTTTTGGCAAACTGATCATTATGTGTTATATCAACATGAGTTCGAGAGGTGTTAATAAATAGAAAAGAGGAAAGTACTTTTGAGTGAATGAATTAAGGTTGTCATTTTGTTTTCTAAAGGGATTTTCTTAATTCTCTGTCAATTTAAAACTACTAAGTAATTTTAAAATTATGGATTTTAATTTTTTAGAATTTGTGGACTTTCTTATTTGTCTAAGGATCTAATAATATAATAAATGTAAATACGGAAGGTGGTAGTTGGTAGTTGGTAAATGTGCTAGGGACTACGGTGATGATCTGAGTGATGGAGGCAGTTTGATGATGGGTGGTGGGGATGGTGGCAGTGTTGGTAGGGGAAGCTATAGTTGTGGTGTTGTACAACGATGGTGGTGGGAGTGGAGGTAACGGTTGCGTCGGTGGCACCTGCGGCGATAATGGTGTGCTAGGGCTGGTGATAGCAAGGTGTTTGTGGCATGATGGTGGGGTAGAGGTGAGGATGAGGATGATGAGTGTGTAAGAGTGAAGGTACCGTGATGATAACTCTCACTTATAGAAATTTAGAAATGAAATTAAGGCATTTAGATCTAGCCCCAAAAAAGCAACATAGGTTGAGTCCAATATTATACTAGACATCATAGTATTGTCATAAAGATAAATTCAACATAAATCCAATTTTGTGAGTTATTATTAGGAATAGTCCACATTTTAAAAATTGGTCTAAGAAATATTATCTTTTTGTTAAGTTTTTGACAAAACTGAAAATTTTAAGGAATTGTAATATCCTAAATCACAAAAAATAAATTCCTTCAACAGTGCATTCAATCTTTTTACTTATTTAATATACCCATATTATAGATTTTTTGCCAATAATCTACCTATATCACAGATAAATCGTTTTTAGTTACCTATATTGTAGATTTTTTTGCTTATAAGCTACCTCTTCAAAATTAGTTATATTCAATTATATCAATATATTTCTCTTGAAAAATTTTGTAGTCTTATTATGATATAAGTATGTTACAATTGAACTCGGTTTAAAAAAACAACTCGAGTTTTTGGACCTGGATCTATACTACCCCTTTTTAATAGGAAACTACATTATTATCCCTTAATAAGATCTATTATATCTGTGCATTTGATATAGGATGAAAGATAAAGGAGAATGGAGAAGAAAGGGAGAAAATGAATGAAAAACAATTAATGAGATGGAGAGAGATTAAAAGGCTTTTAGAATTTCATTCCCAATCTATTATTATTTTAATAAAGAAAATTAATTGAATTAATTAGATTACATCTCAACCCATAAAAAAATGTACAAATCTAATGACTTAAAACTTATGTCAAAACTTGTGTAAAATATGTGGTGCCACCGATTCGTCCCATATATATAGAGGAAGAAGGCAAAATTAGTGAATCCCATAATCTAAAAATTGCCCTTCTCTCTATAGGATTTCAAAAGAAAAAATAAATTCACAAAATTGCCCTTTGAAAATTATGGTATTTATTGTTTTGTTCATTGTGTGTGCATATTAGTTCATTTGTTTGGTTTTGTGCATTGTATGAACAAATTTTTATGTACAATTTATTTCTCATTAACAAAATATTTTTAAAAGTCTTCATTTTAAATTCCTAAAATTTGATTTGTAGAAGTCGAAATTCCTATTTTTAAAGCTTAATTGATGATCAAATTAGGAATATTAGAAAGAAAATTCAAAAATAATAAAAGTGGGCAAGGCATTTCATATGACGTGATAATGAAATTAAAATAAAAATAATAAACATATGACGTGATAATGAAATTGAAAAATAATAAAAGTGGGCGACGGTATTTCATATGACGCGATAATGAGTTTTAAATGTTGGACTAAAGTTAAATTTATAAAAGCATAAAAAATAATATTATTTAGGCCCTTAAGTCTAAAGGAATAGGATATTCTTCCGATCTTCTTTGTGGAGATCTAGATGATCAATTAATCGTGTTCGTTCATCGTACATCATGTGATTAAAAATTATTTTAAAATTTAAATTTTAAATTGAATATAAATATTACTTAACGAAAACTGACCGCACTATGTACGATAAACGGACATAATTAATTGATCTCTAAATCTCCACAAAAAGGATCCAAGAGGATCCTTGTCCAAGTCTAAATGACCCTTTTTTGAATTAACAAACAACTAAAATGTCACAGTTGAAGTTTGGCTAAAATTTAATTTAACTTCAAGATAGGAAGGATGATTGGAGATGTTCGAAATTGTTTAACGAGTCTAGTCCCAGTCCTACTCCGAAAACTGCAAACCAATAAAATATTAGTTCTTCTTTTCTCTGCTGATCCTTCGTCTACCGTTTCTGTAATCAGACATCAGAAGAACCAAGCTTAACCATCCGCACATTTTCCATGACATTCGTCCAAGGCACAAAACGTTTTAAAGTCTGTACCAGTTGAAGCTAAGGAAGATCCAGGTTAGTCATCTAGTTATCAAATTCCTACATAGTTTTTCTCCGTTTTTGGTGGTATCTATTTTATTGTTTGAACTTTGAATCTTATATTTTTCTCCCTGTTAATGTTTTATTTTAAAAAGGAAAGGTATGGAAATTGTTAATCTCGTACTACAAGTCGGTGAGTTGTTATGGACTCCAGTGAAGCGTAATGTGGGTTACTTGGTGCATTACAAGAGACACATACAGTCTCTTGAAGTTCTGGTAGGAAAGCTTGAGACCACGCAGAATGATTACCAGCGAAGCGTAGATGCGGCGTTAATGAATGGAGACGAAGTTAAGTCCGAAGTTCAAAAATGGCTCAAGGATGCTGACAAGGCCATAATCGATGCCAAAAGACTGAATAATGAAGCCGGAGAAAACAAAACATGCCTTGGGGGCTGCTGCCCGAATTTGAAATGGCGTTGCACTTTAAGCAAGAGAGCAGTTAATGCGACAGAAGAAATGAACAAGCTTAATGAAGAGAAAAGGTTTGAAACAGTTACACTTCAAGTTCGCCTGCCTGTTGAGTTTGAGTCCACCATGTCAACAGGAGATTTTGAAGTATTTGAAGCAACAAGGCAAGCCATGGATGGGGTCATGAAGGCGCTGAAAGACAATAACATCACTGTCATCGGGGTTCACGGAATGGGAGGCATAGGCAAGACAACCATGGTGAAACATGTTGGTTTGCAAGCGTGTAAAGACAAGCTCTTTAATCATGTGATTATGGCTGTCATTTCCCAAAACCCGAACCTGGTTAAGATTCAACAACAGCTTGCAGAAATGCTGGCCTTGAATTTGAATGAGCAGACAGAAATAGCCAGAGCAGCTAGATTGAAGGAGAGAATAATGAGAGGGAAAAAGATCCTTATAATTTTAGACGATATTTGGAGGGCAATAGATTTGTCTCTCATAGGGATCCCCGACGACTACGAGCTCCAAAACTGCAATTCCAAGGTCCTTCTCACCACAAGGTTACAGAATGTATGTCATGCAATGAAGAGCCAAGAAATGATCCATCTCGATTTCCTAACAGAAGAAGATTCTTGGGCCTTGTTTGTGAAAAAGGCTAACAGGTCTTTTGAATCAACCAATTTCTATGACATAGCGAGGAAGGCAGCTGGAGAATGCGGTGGTCTCCCAATTGCTTTGATTGAAGTTGCAAGAACACTCGGAGATAAGGACTCGGAAGAATGGAGAAAAGCAACTCGACGACCAGAGATGTTCCAAATTACCAACCTTGATGGCGAGGGAGATGTGTTCAGATGTATAAAGTTGAGCTACGATTACTTGAATAGCAATGATGCCAAGTTATTCTTCTTACTTTGCTGCTTATTCCCGAAGGACTCTGATATTCATATCGAAGACTTGCTGAAGTGTGGTATCGGGAAGGGATTGTTTCGAGATGTCGACTCAATGCAAGAGGCCAGAAGTACGGCACATTTGGTGGCCAAGTACCTTAAAGCTTGTAGCTTGGTTTTGGATGGTGAACATGACGGATGTGTAAGAATGCATGAAGTGATCCGGGACGTGGCAATACTAATTGCATCATCTGGGGATGGCCAAGGGTTCTTTTAAAGGATTGGCCAAAGAATTCAATCGAATTAATCTAAAACATATTCCGTTCCTGTAATGAAAAAAAAAAAAAAAAAAAAAAAAAAACAAAACAAAACAAAACTGCAACCAGTGATGCATAGCATATACACTTTAGAATTTTCTAAAGAAATGGAGAATGGAGAAGCCAAAGAAATGGAGAGCCGAGAGGCCAAAGAAAATTATAAATAAGTTCCTCAAAAAAAAAAAAAAAATTATAAATAATGGCACATATCTTATTTAATGCAATAATAGTACTAGACTTGTATTGGAAGTACTCTTAAAGATATTTACTACACGAATTTCGAAATTCAGACTTATTTAAATATGATAAATATGATGGTAAATATACAGCATACTAATTGGTGGTGAACAAAAAAACTCTCTAAGATAACTAAAACTTGTATCATAGAAGCACTTATGATCATGTTTGGCAAGTTAAAATGCTTATGAGTTAAAAAAAACAAAGTCTTTCTGCATAAACATTTCATTGTGCTTCTAATAAAAGAAGTTTAAAAGCGTTTATGAATAAAAGTGTTTTTTAAAGAAACACTTGCAATCTAGTTACTTAAAGTACAATGAAAAGTAGATGATCCAAAATCAAGAAAGTGCTACTTAAGGGTGTTCGACAAAGGTAGTAGAGTACGATGAAAAGTAGATGATAATATATGACCTTTTCATATAATGGGAACTTAATAATAATTGTCGATGATAAATAACATTTAGAGTAAATTGTAGCAATGGTGCTTTAATTTTAATCAAGTTGGAGCAATGGTCTCTCAACTAAAAATTCATTAATATTGGTCCCTCAACTTATCAAAACGTGTAGCTATAGTCATTTTCATCAATTTCGTTAAAATTTTGTCAAAATAAGTTATGCTGGAATAACCATTTATATAATAAGAGTCCCTCAACTCATCAAAGTGTGTAAGTATGGTCATTTTCGTCAATTACGTCAAAATTTTTGTTAAAACGAGTTATGTTAGAAGGACTATTGCTACAATTGGGTTAAAGTTAAGGGACCATTTCTCCAGTTGAATTAAAGTTGAAGGATCATAGCTGCACGTTTTGATGAGTTGAGGGACCAATGGTAATGAATTTTTAGTTAAGGGACCATTGCTCCAATTAAGTTAAAGTTAAGGGACCATAATTACAATTTACTCATAACATTTTTATTGTTTATGAGAATTAATATATAACCTACACACAAAAAAGTTCAATAATTATTACAATCTAATTAATATTCAAAAATTATAATTAAATGTCGAGGACTATAGGTATTTTTTCATCTTAGATAAGGTTTTATTTTTTTTATGGATTAGAATAGAATTTTAAATTCATGGTACATACGTCGGGTACCCTACATACATCCAATAAGCCTTTAATAGCCTATTTTAAAGAACAAAGCAGGACAATGCAATATAAAAAAGAACATGGAAGGACTAAGCCTTTAAGAGCAAGTCCATCAGGAGCCCTTAGGCCGTCCTATAGGCCGGCCTAGAATGTGTTGAGCTAAGGCCCGGCCTATGTAACATCATGCTGACGCCATCATGACATCACAGGCTAATTTAAAATTTTTTTATGTCAGGCACATGGGAAGCACACGCGAGTGGGTGCGTGTCCCCGACAAGAAAACGTGGGCGGGGCCAGCATGTGCAAGCGCACTTACGGTTCCAACGGAAAGGCCACGTAGCTCGTTCTAGGCCATTGGATTTCCAGCAGCTAGTTTTTTGGATCGTTGGATTTCCAACAGCCAAAAAAATTTGAATTTGAAAACGAACGGCTAGTAACGTGGCGTGATCTTTGCCGTCTGATCCAAAGATCAACAGTCCACGTTTTTCCCTCAAAAATTAAAAAAAAAAAAGGCACAATGGTCAGAATTATGACTGTTAGCCATGTGTCAACATGTGGATTGTTGGATTTGAATCTTTTTCAAATCCAACGGTCTAAATTAATTAACTAAATTAAAATTATTAAAAATTGTTAAAAAAATACTGAAAAAATTAAAAAAAATATATTTATTTTTTATATAAATACCTAGCCCTCATCTTCCACCTTACACCACATTTCAATATTTTCAACACTTTCCCATCCTCGTTATCTCATCCACTTGATTTGCAGATGCTCCATATGCTAGCATCCGCAAGGCAACAGTAATTTTTTGCTCAGGAAGAAGACCTTGAACATGAAAAATGTCTTTCTGTTTTTTTTTTTTTTTTCACAAAGTATGGATCATGGTTGCAAATAGCATTCATGATTTTGTCGAACAAACTTTGTTCCATTCTAAAATGACGTCTAAAAATATGATCAGGGAATACACAGTTGGGGATAAAATAATCTTCCAAGAGACCTTTACCTCGGTTTTCCCTTTTTCTATCCAAGTTTGCAGCACGTCTGGGTTTAGATATTTGACCCATAGCTTCCATGACATGGCTGGAATGTAAGGCCCTCTGCCTTCTATGTTCATCGTCCTTATCCTTCTCTATTGCGAAAGCCTCATCTCCACCTTCCTCGAGATTGAACAATTCTTCCTGTCGTGCCGACAATCATTTCTGTTGCTCCTCAAACTGTTTGGACAATCTCCTTGAAGAAGACATTGTAAGAACTCAGGATTTAAAAACGATGAAGAAGGATTCTGAGCTAAAAAGAAGGATTGAGTTTGGTATGTGAATGATGATGGATGTAGGGTATATATGGACAAAAAAAGAAAGGTTGAGGTTCTGGACACTGCCACGTGGCACTACGTGATTGGTTGAAAATCTTATCGAAATCTTGGCTAAATTATTGTAAACAAATAATGACATGTGGCGCGTCGGGATTAGTTAAAAATCTAATTGGAAATCTATCCACAAATAGAACATTCGGATAATGACACATGACATGACAAGATTGGTTGAAAATCTTATTGAAATCTTGGCTAAATTATTGTAAACAGATAGCGACATGTGGCGTGACGAGATTGGTTAAAAATTCTATTCGAAATTAAAACTAAATTTAAATGAAATTTATTATTTATAAACAAATTAATAATATTTTAAATGGGCTGGGTGCTAGCACATTTTGTAGGGGTGGAGATCGTTTGTGCCAGTGTATTTTTTAGGGGTGGAAAAGCATTTGGCCAATTTACTGTTCATAGGGTATATCACTGTTTACTGAGTGGATTAAATGAGCTGAGTGTCAACACATTTTTTTAGGGGTGGACTTGCTCTGATAGCCTATTTAAAGAACAAAGTAGGACAATGCAATATAAAAAAGAACATAGAAGGATAGACCTGGGTGGAAGGTGACTTGAACTTGGTGTAATTTAGGGGTTAGGGAAGGGAAATATTAACTATTTCAAATTAAATGAAGAAAATGAGTAACTAAGTATGAAGAGTCGCGAAGAAGAAGCAAAGAATGAGAGAAATGGTTGTGACTTTTCAAATTACTTTCTTTGAATGTAAAGCTTACTTGATATGCTATATATAGTAGTTTACACTAGCCGATGACTAAGCACGTCCTTTCCAGCACATCTTCAACAACCTAACTAACTTCTAAAAAACCAACCAACCACCAATAATCTTAACCATATTTGGCTGACATGGCATATACTCAATCAACTAATGACATGTGTCTACACTTATCATCCCCCTCAATCTTAGTTGGGTAAGCCAAGCTTAAGATTGCAACAATGTTTAAAGAGAGCTGGACCATGCAATCCCTTGGTAAGAATATCTGCAGTCTAGTATTCTGTTGATATGTTTTGAACTCGTATGTCTTTCATTTGAACTTTCTCTCTCACAAAGTGAAAGTCTGCGTCAAGATGTTTGATCCTTATGTGAATAACTGGATTTGAACATAGAGCTAGTGCTGACAGATTGTCATAATGAAGCAAAGGTGGTTCAGAGATAAATTGATGCAAATCTTTCAACAAGAGTCTGGTCCAAACTACATCTGCAGCATAATGCGCTAGTGTTTTATACTCTGCCTCTGTTAAACTTCTAGAAACTGAAGATTGTTTCTTAGACTGCCATGACACTGGATTTTGACCCATGAATACTACAAAACTAGTAACAGAACTTCTAGTGTTGGGATCTGCAGCCCAATCAGAATTTGAGAAATTAGTAATAGAATTGTCTGAAGATGCTGAATATGTAATACCGCAGTGAAGAATGCCCTGTACATATTTCAAAATTCGCTTGACAAGACCAAAATTTTCATTGGTTGGACTAGTCATATATTGACATACCAAATCAACAGCATATGACAAGTCAAGCCTGGTAAATGTTAGGTATTGTAAAGCACCAACAAAACTCCTATATGTACTTGGATCATCCAAAAGAGTACATTCATAAGCAAGAAATTGTGTTTGAAGCTTACATGCAGTAGGCTTGCAATTAACCATACATGCAGTAGGCTTGCAACTAACCATTCTTTAATTGATTGATGAAAATATCCTCATTGTCTCTATATTCAACCTGTAATTCTAGAAAATAGGATAGCTTGCCCATGTCTTTTAAATAAAACACATCACCAAGTTCTTGAATAACAACTTGAACCTTTGAAGCATTGGACTCTGCCAATATTATGTCGTCAACATAGAGTAATAAAGCAATCACATTAGTACCATCATGCTTAACAAAAAGGCTTGTATCAGCTTGTGACATTTGAAATCCCAGAAAGATAGACTGTGAACTTTGAATTCCAGGCCTTTGGTGCCTGTTTCAAACGTACAAAGACTTTACAAGTTTGCAGACATAACTTGGCTGAGATGAGTCCACAAAACCCTGAGGTTGCTTCATATATACTTCTCTTCTAAGTCACCATGCAAAAATGTATTTTTCACATCAAGCTGCCTTAACTCCCATTTGTAACGTGCTGCAAGAAATATAATCAACCTAACTGTAGTGTGTTTAACAATTGGGCTTAAGGTTTTAGAGTAATCCAAACCATGTTCTTGAGTGAACCCTTCTGCCTCTAAATGTGCTTTGTACCTTGAAATAGAACCATCTAGATTTTTCTTCAACTTGTATATGCATTTACTGCCAATGATTGACCTATGTTCTGGTGGAGGCACCAAAATCCAAGTACCTTGACCCTTTAAGGCATTAAACTCCTGTTGCATTGTCTTTTGCCAATGTACGTTTGTTGCTACACTTTGGAAAGATATAGGTTCTGCTATATCACTTATTTGAGATACAAAAGAAAATCCCCCAACAACATACTCATCTTGATCATCTATGTTAAATGTTGATAATTAATGTAAAGTAGCAATAAAACTTGAATAATTATTCCTTTTGTATAGTTACAATTTGTAATCTTGTGTTCATTTTGTGAACTGTGTTGTCAGTGTGCAAATCAGAAGACAAAAGGGGATCAAAAGGTAAATCTAATTGTGTAGGATCCAAGATAGGTAACATTGAGGCTGTAATTAGAAGTGAGTGAGTTGTTTCAGATGTTTGTGATGCTAAAACATTTTCTTGAATACTTGATATTATTGCATAACTTCTTGTTGAACTTGAATTCCCAATATCCACTTATTCATGTTCGATAGACCTTGATTTTGGGACAACTTGCCTTGGCCGTAATGGAATGTTCACTATTACTGGAGAATTTGATGAAGCCTCAGCCTAAGATTCATCCTGAATATGACACCTTGAAGTACCGATGATATTTTTGCTGGGAAACACACTCTCATCATGTATCTTATATCATGATATAATCAGTTTTTGAGTCTGTAAATGATAGCATATAACCCCTTTATACCCAATTGCATATCCAACAAAAATACATAGTGATGAATTTGATTGCAGCACAAAGAAACTAAATTTAAGGATTGAATTTTGGGAAAGTGGAAGACCATAGAAACTAAAGAAAGCAAATAGAAAAAGTGACCACTAGAATCCATAGCGTGAGTGTCACATCCTGGCTGGGGCCCCCCCACCACATCCCGGGCTCGACTCCACTGTAGCACGATATTGTCTGCTTTAGGCTCCGGCCACGCCCTCACGGTTTTGTTTCTGGGAACTCACAGGATAACTTCCCAGTGTGTCACCAATCCTGGGAATGCAGTCGCACGAACTCACTTAACTTCGAAGCTCCTACGGAACCCGAAGCCAATGAGCTCCCAAAAGGCCTTGTGCTAGGTAGAGATGGGAATATACATATAAGGCTTACATGATCAACTCCCCTAGGTGATGTGGGATGTAACAATCCACCCCCTTAGGGCCCCGACGTCCTTGTCGACACACTTCCGCCCAGGGATTGGCTTTGATACCAAATTGTCACATTCCGGCTCGAGCCCCTACCATATCCCGAGCTCGACTCTACTGTAGCACGATATTGTCCACTTTGGACCCCTGCCACGCCCTTACGGTTTTGTTTCTGGGAACTCACACGAGAACTTCCCAGTCCCATCCTGGGAATGCACTTGCGCGAACTCGCTTAACTTTGGAGTTCCTAAGGAACCCGAAGCCAGTGAGCTCCCAAAAGGCCTCAGGCTAGGTAGAGATGAGAATATATAAGGCTTACAAGATCCACTTCCCTGGACGATGTGAGATGTAACAGTGAGCCTAGTGGCTCTGATACCATGTTAACTATTGTAAATCAAATGAAGAAAATGCAGAACTAAGTATGAAGAATAGCAAAGAAGAAGCAGAGAATGAGAAAAATGGTTGTCACTTTTCAGATTACTTTCTTAGAATGTAAAGCTTACAAGATATGCTATATATAGCAGCTTACACTAGCTAATGACTCGACACTTCCTTTCAGCTCATCTTTAACAACCTAACTAACTTCTAACAAACCAACCAACTGTCAACAATCCTAACCATATTTAGCTAACATGGCACATACTCAATCAGCTAATGACGCGTTTATACTTATCAAGAAGGGTGATAGGAATTTTACCACCTGCAAAAGTAGGGATAAAAACACTTAAAATACTTGCAAGAGTACAAGGTAATTGTAGTATAGATGGCTCTAGCAATGTCGTTTTTCGTAGGGATTGAATGTATAATCTATGTTAAATCAAATCTTAATTAATTATTTAAAACAAAGTTTGAGAAAAAGTTGATTTTATGATTTAAAATAATAAAAACGAATTTAATAGAAAATAATTAAATAAAGTGCGAAAATAAAACAAACTAACATAAAACAGTTTTTGAAAATTAAAGTTGTAAAAGCCTAGTGTCACATCCTGCCCCAGGTCCCCACCACATTACGAGTTCAACTCCACCGTAGCACGATATTGTCCGCTTTGGGCCCCGACCATGCCTTCATGGTTTTGTTTCTGGGAACTCACACGAGAACTTCCCACTGGGTCACCCATCATGGGATGGCTCTCGCGCGCTACTCACTTAACTTCGGAGTTCCGATGGAACCCTAAGCCAATGAACTCCCAAAAGGCCTCGTGCTAGGTAGGGATGAGAATATACATATAAGGCTTACATGATCCATTTCCCTGGGCGATGTGGGATGTTACAATCCACCCCCTTAAGGGCCCGACATCCTCGTCGGCACACCACGACCAGGGTTATGCTCTGATACCAAATTGTCACATTCTGACCCGGGCCCCACCACATCCCAGACTCGACTCCACCATAGCACGATATTGTCACCTTTGGGCCCGACCACGTCCTCATGGTTTTGTTTCTGGGAACTTACACGAGAACTTCCCACTGGCTCACCCATCATGGGATTGCTCTCGCGCTCTACTCGCTTAACTTCGGAGTTCTAATTGAACCCGAAACCAGTGAGCTTCCAAAAGGCCTCGTGCTAGGTAGGGATGAGAATATACATATAAGGCTTACATGATCCATTCCCCTGGGCGATGTGGGATGTTACACTTAGGGTTTTGCCATCACCTTAACAATCATATGTAGTTCTTTCAATTACTTATGAATTACCCATGCATATGTTTGAAGGTTAGGTTTTCCTAATATATATCTTACTTGGAACCTCCAACATAGAATGTATATCTAACATGCAACCTGTCCGGACGTTCGGATCAAATATGAACATGAAGGACTCATTATGCTTTATGAAAACCCTTTGAAAAACCATGCAACCTTTAAGACATGGTGTTCATCCTAAGTGAAATTACAATTATTAACCACAAGAAGCCATCTTTAATTTCAGGGAATCTTCCGACCAAAATTGCATCAAATTACTTTTGTAAATATCCTAATGGTCGTCAATCACTAAGACACTTAGGCCTGGTTTGGTATTGAGGTGATTATGAAAAAAACTGGTATAAAAAAAAGTTGGGAACTGTTTTTGTGTTTGGTAAACATTTAGCTTCAGTTTTTTTTCACAGTTTTGGATGAAAAAAAAGCCAAAAACAAGAAGCTGCAAAACTCAGCTTCGAAAAACCGGTTTTTTTTTACATCAGTTTTACATAAAAGTTTACCAAACACTATAATATTGCCTTTTTTTTTTTTTTTCAAAAGCACTTTTATAAAAAAGTTTACCAAACACTCTGCTGCTTTATTTCACAGCTGCTTATTCTCATAGCACAGCAAAAACAACTTTTTTTTCAAAGCACAATAATATCAAACCAGCCCTTAGATAGTTTAAAACGATGATTAATAATTTAAAACATGCATGCATAATATCATAAGTAAATTGAAAAGAAACTACATATTCTTGCTAAGGCTCATGGCCTCGCCCTAGCAAACAAGAATTAGTTACTAACAACCATAAACAAAATATTATTAATTACAAGGATAGAAAACACCTTGAAAATAAACTTCAAAAACCATCTAAAGTAGTGCGTGCGTTTCCTCCACTCTTCTCCTCCTTAACCCTAATGGCTAAATATCTTATTTATACTACTACAAAATAAAACCCTAGAAGGTCTTAGAATAAAACTAGGAAACATAATAAAAAAATAAAATAGTAAATAAAAGGTTTCCTATTTGAACTAAAATTTAGACTTCTCAAAAAATCATACTTTTGACTGACCAAATTAACTCCAATTTGATCCCAAAAGGTCCCTTTTGAAAGCTGAAGACGTCCCCTACAAATCCTCAGAAGGAATCTTCCTCAAAATATGCCATCTTGATCTCCAAAATACCCAAAACGTCTAGGAACGTCAATCTAGGAAAACTGCGCGTTGGGCCTTAATTTCATCACCACAGTCAAACGGCTGAGTAGAAAAATCTAGAATTTTGATACAATCATCTTAAAAGGCACACGAACATCCTTCAATTGGAATCACTCCAAAATTCATCATTTTGACTACTTTTTGCTCCAGAGAAAGTCGAATGTCCTATATTAAGAATATAAAACAAAATATCAAAATTCTCATAAAATAACTAATAAATTAATACTAAGTATAAAGTAAAATATATTGTATAATATCGGCTCATCAAAAGGAATATTGGGATATCCACTTGACTGGCAAAGAAGGACAACGCAAAAACATAGAGGGGCAGACCCGCGTGGAACGTGACTTGAACCTGCTACAGTTTAGGGTTTAGGGAAAGGGAAAGAAACATTGCCATACCCACTTCACTTGACAAAGCAAAGAAGGACAATGCAATATAAAAAAGAACGTAGAAGGCGAGGAGGGTAACTTGAACCTGCTACAGTATAGGGTTCAGGGAAGAGAAAGGCTTGACACGCCCACTTGACCTTCACACTGGTTTATTTATTTTTCCCGTACACCAACCACTTCGGATTGTTTTCTAATAGTTATAATACCACCACGTACGTTTGATATATAAAAAACAAATAAATTAAACTTCTAATTAATGAAGAAACTTACTTAAATTCATCAAAATGTGTTATTTTAACAAACAATAGAACTTCAACATCTGTGTAACACAACTTTGAATGTTTGTATACACTTAATACAAAGTGTGCATTATTTTTTTTTCGTCAAAAAAATTTATTTATGCTGTTTTTTTTAACTTCGATGGTACGAAGATCATTTTTATTCATTTTTCACACAATTCTCTCTTAGTTGAAACCATATACTAGCTTCAATTCTCGCTGGTGACAATTTATTTAATTTTTCTTGTTGGTGGGGGAGGGAGGGCAAAGTCAGCTAGTGGAGATTCTCTCTTGGAACTAAAAATCTAAGATATAGTCTAATGGCATTATTCATCCAATAAATACTTGACACGTGTTCAAAAAATGAATCACTTGTTCAATAAACTCTTATCACATGATAAATTAATGACATTAAAGTATCTATCTAGCTTTGTGGGCCTTTGCGTGTTAGCGCAAGTTTGGGCAATTTGTTATCACATATTTTGAGGCTCTTAGGTATCGTTTGGTATGCAGACGGGACGGGACGGAACGGAATGGGACGGGACGGGACGGAACGGAACGGAGTGGGAGCAAAGATGCCCTCGGATGGAAACAAGGAGGAAGAAGAAGGAGACGGAGAGGTTATAATTTTGTGTTCCACGGATGTGGAACGAGTCGTTCTAGGGGGGTGAGGTGGAACGAAAATTCACCCAAAACTCGTCCTGTGGAACAGCTCGTTCCACCCGTTTTAGGTGCACCAAACGTGGGACGAAACGTTTTATCCCACTCTGTTCCGTCCCGTCCCACGTACCAAACGGTACCTTAGGTTTGGCAGTTAGCCCTCCCCAACCAGCTTTTGATAAATTGTATCTTCAACTTTACCCTTTACTTATATATAAAAGTCATTTTCAATTCTTAATTCAACTCATGCCACTTGCACCTTTCAAGTATTACAATTTAAATTTTGGTGTTTTTGTCCTTATACAGTTTTGTTTTTGGTTAACAATATATTAGCCCAAACTCCTTTTAAAAGAAAGGATTTTGAGGATCTTAGAGATACTTAAATTGTTTTCGTTTATTGTATATCGTACGGTTAAAAATTATTTAAAATATTTTTATTTAAAATTAAACATAAACAATACTTGACAAAAATTAATCGTACAATATACAATAAATGAGAACGATTTAAAAATTCCCGAGATTTTCGCAAAGAAGATCCGGAGAGGCTCCTCTTTCCTTTTAAAATTCTTGCCCACGTCCTTATTTGACAAGTGCCAAGTCAGTGCATGGCATCTTTTCATAGACTTTTGTGTCCAGTTTGTCCTTGATAATTGGAAAAAGAGAGTCCATGAGTATTTGCATATTGTTTAAACAATTGTTGCTTCCTTCCTTTCATATCAACGCACACCCGAACAACCAATCAAAACAAGGACTAAGGCAAAACAGGGGGAGGCCCTCAACAACCCAAGCAGGTAGGCAAGTTTTGCATGCACATGCACCCCTCGGGAAACTATGTGCAGGGGGAGGCCCTCAACAACCCAAACAGGTAGGCAAGTTTTGCATGCACATGCACCCCTCGGGAAACTATGTGGCGACCTGAGTCAATATGTACCGATAAGTGTAAATATCTCTTTCTATAATATCATGTTATTAATTTAGAATGTCAATACAGTGACAGTGACAGTGACGAACTCGATATACATAAGTTCTAAGTGATGACTGCAGGAGAAATATAGATCACCATCCAACAAGAATGCGGAGAAAGAGCCTATATTCTATACTGAACTCTAAAGTTATATGGGTATTTTGCGTTTGATTGGCCTCTTAATTTTTTTTTTTTTTTGAATAAACGATATTATCTACACTAAGAGGGTAAGAAAATTGATTAAGCCCCACAATAGGTCAGCAATAACGTGGTTCAAATTCGCCTTTGGCGATAATCAAACCTAAGACCTCTCACTTACAAGTAAAGAGGAAGTAAATTTATTTATTTACCCAAAAAGGGAGCTTTTAGAGATAAGGGCTTAAATAAGATGATTCTTAGAATATAACTTGAAAGGTTTTCTATATCTAAAGAAAAAGAACATTTATTTTAATGCATGATGACATGTCACTTATAATAAAACCATAGATTTTGCCATTTACAAGAATGACATCCTTATTGTTTAATTACAACGTAACCTCCTTCATCGAAGTTTGAAAAATGTAACCGTAAATTCATTATCACCCATAAACATAATGTCCATATTCATTGTCTCAAAAAAAAATGTCATTTTATTGTCTATAATATCTACTTTCTATTTTTTTTTATATTTATTCAAATTTGAATGTTGTATAACCAGTTCCATTAATGATATTGTGTGGAGAATACTAATGATAGTTTTGTTACAGTTAATTAGGTTGTGATTTCAATTAGGTAAATTATATAGTTTAGGTTCGATAGATTCGGTACTATCAATTTGGTCTGATTTGTATTTGTTATGTTTTAGTTCATTAGGTACGGTCAATTTGGTACGCTTTTTATTTTTTATGTTTTAGTTCATTAGGTCCGATAATTTTTGCATTATTAATTCGTTAGACCTTGTACATTACTTATGATTTACAAAACCTGATGTTTTTCAAATTTTTTTTTGTGTTTGAATCCCTAAAACAATTGTACCTAAGGGTAATATATACAAACTAAAAATATAATAAATTTATAAAAAAAATAATTAAATCTGACATGAAATATATATAAATATGAGTCAAGGAACTATTTTTAATTTTTCATCTTACATATAGTATTATTAAAAACTTGATCTTTTCAAGGATTAAAGGGAAGTTTTCTATAATTTTCTGAGCAACTAAAGATACGAGAGGATTTTATGCTTACTTTTAGTGCAACTTGTAAAATAAAAGGCATTTATGATGTTTAGGGTCTGTTTGGCAGAGAATTAATTAAAAATTGTCTTTGAGAGAGTACTAACATCCAAAGTACTAAAGTTGGGAACAAAAATTTTAACAGCAGAGAGGTCTATGCTTGCATAAACTTCTGCAGAGAGAGTCCATCGACAGCTTTACAACTGGAGAGAATTATTTGATGAGTGAATAGCTGTAAGTGCTAAAACCCCACCCCAATAGGCAACATCAACCTACTCGAAGTTGAACTGGCCGGCCATGGCGGCGGAGTCGAGTTGGTGAATCAAAGCTCAGATCATCAAGTTGTCAGGTATAAAGAGAAAACGCAGATGTACAACCTGTTGAAAATTATGTATCTAATTTATTTGATTAGAAATTGGCTTCCAATTTTTTTTGGCAAACTGATCATGATGTGGTATATCAATATGAGTTCGAGAGGTGTTAGAAAATACAAAAGAGGAAAGTATTTTTGAGTGAGTAAATTAAGGATGTCATTTTATTTTGTTTCTTAACTCTTTGTCTAGAAGAGAAAATTAAAATTATCAAGTAATTTCAAAATTATGGAATTTGAAAGGATGGATTTTAATTTTTTTTAGAATTTGTAAGTTACTTATTTGTCTAATAATATAATAATATAATGAAATTTAAACAAGAAAGGTGGCAATTGGGTAAATGTGCTAGGGTTACGGTGATGATCTGATGAGGGGTGGAGGCGGTTTGATATTGGGTGGTGGTGGTGGTGGCGGCGGCAGTAGTGTTGGTAGTGGAAGCCATAGTTGTGGTGTTGTACAATGATGGTGGTGCAGGTAACGGTTGTGGCGGCAGCATCAACAACAATAATGGTGGGTGTGGTGGTAGTGATGCAAGGTGATTGTGGCATGGTGGGGGTAGAGACGAGGGTGGTGGGTGTTTAAGACTACAGGTGATGATAGCTCTCACTTATATAAATTTAGAAATTAACAAAACTATTTACATGAATTTTAAAGTCCAAATTTGCAAACTCAACCCCAACCATTCTTCATACTAGTAGTTCTTTATAAAGAGTAATGATACATTTATCACAAATTTATATTATCATTGGTAATATTTTTATCCTATAAATAGATTATAGATATATTTTTTTAATGGTCATAAATATTCGTAAAATATTCGTCACGCATTCTAAACTATAATCACCAAATTATAATCGCCATATAAACACCGTTTTTTAATTTCTATCGGCAGCTAGTCATTATAACTCTCAGAAACTGGGCAGCATAGTAAAGTAACAAACAACTAGAAAGTCCAGTTGAAGTTTTGCTAAAATTTAATTTAACTTCCAAATAAGAATACGAACATGGATACAGGGATACAACACGATATGATATGGAAATATGTGAAATTTCTAAAAACTAGAACACAATACGTTAGGGATACGGCAATTAAAAAAAAATATATATCTAAAACATTATAAAATAAACATTCAAATTTATTTCAATAAACTCTGAATAGTTAGAAAGATAGTTCATCCAACAATCAATTAGTCTTAAAACTTGAAAATGTAAAAAGATCATCCAAACAAAGAAAAAAAAAAAGAAAAAAAGGTCTCATTCAACTTTTACGTTCATGACGTCTCCTCCAATAATCAAAGTAGTCTCCAATGATTGTTCATCAAGTGAAAGGTTATTTTAAGAGATAAAAAACACATCATAAAGGCATATGCATTAAATTATTATAATCTAAATATTTAAACCACTACATAATAATATATTATAATATACAAAATAAAAGAATGTTATAATAGTACAAAAAGTTGAAAGCAGAAAAGCAACGATCTTCATCAGATTCGAATGGATCACGGGCAGTGGTTTGGGTATTATAATATATTATTGTGGGTAATGGTATGGATATGATAATGTTAGTCTCGACTTTCAGAAAAGCAAAAGGCTTTATATTTTATTATCAGATTAAACTTTTAGTTTCAGTAGTCACTATCCAGGAGTGTTGCAGACAGAGACGAAGGAGACGACGGAGCACTTGTGGACGGAGAAGATGGAGACGACGGAGATGACGGAACGGTTGCAGATGACGGTCTGATTCATGAAAGTCTCCCAAGCAGAGTGATTTATGTAATGAGGTTCGAGAGGTAAATCCGAATTTTATTTTATTTTTCTAATTATCTTCCGATTTTAGAGTGATTTCAGTTAGCGAACTTCGATCAATCACGATTCTGTGCAGATTTATTGTGATTATTTTTTATTTTTCTTCTGATTATCCTCCTATTTTAGTTTCAAACGCATCCGAAAAGTAGGATACTTGTATCTGCACAATACGATACGCGTATCTTATCAGTCCTAAACGTATCTATGCTGATCCTTCGTCTACCTTTTCTGTTATCAGATATCAGAAGAACCAAGCTTAACCATCCTCTCATAGTCATTGACATTCATCCAAGGCACAGAACGTTCTCAACTAAGGAAGATCCAGGTTGGTCATCTAGTTATCCAAATCCTACATAGTTTTTCTCCGTTTTTGGTGGTACCTATTTTATTGTTTGAACTTTGAATCTTACAATTTATTTTCTCTGTTAATTAAAAAAAAAAAAAAAAAAAAAGGACAGGTATGGAAATTGTTAATTTCGTACTACAAGTTGCTGGGTTGGTATGGACTCCAGTGAAGCGTAATGTGGGTTACTTGGTGCATTACAAGAGACACATACAGTCTCTTGAAGTTCTGGTAGAAAAGCTTGAGACCACGCAGAATGATTACCAGCGAAGCGTGGATGCGGCGTTAATGAATGGAGACGAAGTTAAGTCCGAGGTTCAAAAATGGCTCAAGGATGCTGACAAGGCCATAATCGATGCGAAAAGACTGAATAATGAAGCCGGAGAAAACAAAACATGCCTTGGAGGCTGCTGCCCGAATTTGAAATGGCGTTACACTTTAAGCAAGAGAGCAGTTAATGGGACAGAAGAATTGAACAAGCTTAAAGAAGAGAAAAGGTTTGAAACAGTTAAGCTTCAAGTTCGCCGGCCCGTTGAGTTTGAGTCCACCATGTCAACAGGAGATTTCGAAGCATTTGAAGCAACAAGGCAAGCCATGGATGGGGTCATGAAGGCACTGAAAGATGATAACGTCACTGTCATCGGGGTTCATGGAATGGGCGGCATAGGCAAGACAACCATGGTGAAACATGTTGGTTTGCAAGCGTGTAAAGACAGGCTCTTTGATCATGTGATTATGGCTGTCATTTCCCAAAACCCGAACCTGGTTAAGATTCAACAACAGCTTGCAGAAATGCTGGCCTTGAATTTGAATGAGCAGACAGAAATGGTCAGAGCAGCTAGGTTGAAGGAGAGAATAATGAGAGGAAAAAAGATCCTTATAATTTTCGACGATATTTGGAGGGCAATAGATTTGTCTCTCATAGGGATCCCCGACGACTACGAGCTCCAAAACTGCAATTCCAAGGTCATTCTCACGACAAGGTTACAGAATGTATGTCATGCCATGAACAGCCAAGAAAAGATCCATCTCCATACCCTATCAGAAGAAGATTCTTGGGCCTTGTTTGTGAAAAAGGCAAACAGGTCTTTTGAATCAACCAATTTCTATGACATAGCCAGGAAGGTAGCTGGAGAATGCCGTGGTCTCCCAATTGCTTTGATTGCAGTTGCAAGAGCACTCGGAGATAAGGACTTGGAAGAATGGAGAGAAGCAGCTCGACGACTAGAGATGTCCCAAACTACCAACCTTGATGACGAGGGAGATGTGTTCAGATGTATAAAGCTGAGCTACGATTACTTGAAAGGCAATGACGCCAAGTCATTTTTCTTACTTTGCTGCTTATTCCCGGAGGACTCTGATATCCAAATCGAAGACTTGCTGAAGTATGGCATCGGGAAAGGATTGTTTCGAGATGCCAATTCAATGCAAGAAGCCAGAAGCACAGCGCATTTGGTGGCCAAGTACCTTAAAGCTTGTAGCTTGGTTTTGGATGGTGAACAAGACGGATGTGTAAGAATGCATGATGTGATTCGGGACATGGCAATACTAATTGCATCATCTGGGGATGGTGGCCAAGGATTCTTAGTAAAAGCTGGCTGCGACTTAAAGGATTGGCCAAAGAATTCACTCGAAGATTACTCCGCAATCTCCCTAATGGGGAATGAAATCCGCAATCTTCCTGACGAGTTGGTATGTCCAAAACTCGAGATTTTATTACTACAATCAAATTTTGAAATAGAGGAGATCCCAGAAGATTTTTTCCAAAGCCCAAATGCATTAAGGGTGTTTGACATAAGTAGTACCGAAATTATATCATTACCCTCATCATTTAATCTCTTAACCAAACTCCAAACGCTGCATCTAGATCGTTGTCAGTCAATAACGGATGTATCAATTCTCGGAGAATTGAAAAAACTGGAGGTTCTTAGTATGAGAGAATCTGGTATTGAGGAATTGCCAGAAGAAATTGGACATTTGACCAATTTAAGGATGTTGGATCTCACTATGAGTACCTACATTGCAGTAATTCCATCCAATGTGATATCGCGGCTGTCCAAATTAGAAGAACTATACATGCAACTGAGTTTTGCTGATTGGGGCAAGAAAGTTGAAGGAGAAGATGACAAAACTAATGCTAGTTTTGATGAGCTAATTTGCTTGCCTTACTTAAACAGTTTGAAGGTTGACATATCTGATGCAGAATGCCTTCCGGAAAATGTAGGGTTCTTTCGAAATTGGGTAAATTTCGATATATGTATCAGCAGAGACCCAGTACATCGGTCCATGAATGTGCACTTATCAAAGAATATTGTTACTCCATATTCAAGAGCCTTGTTTCTGGACACAACAATCAATACACTGCCGGATTGGTTTAACAGCACAGTGACAGAGAGAGTGGAGAAAATAATCTACTTGGAGCCTAGAAGTTTAACTGACATTCTTGAGGAGTACAATCATGGGAAGTTGCATGGACTCAAGTTTTTGCATCTCCAAGAGTGCCGTGAGATAGTAACTTTGATGAACACAGAAACTAGGGTTCCAAATAAGCCTGTGTTCGAGAGCTTGGACGAGTTGCATGTCTTCTGCTGGGAGCGCTTGCAACAGTTATGTGTTGGTGAATTACTGCAGGGGTCGCTTGGAAATCTCAAGTTCTTGGAGGTGGAGCAGTGTGAAGGTGTGGCGGATGCGCTTGTTCCATCTAATCTGTTGCAGAGACTACAAAATCTTGAAGTACTAATTGTATGTGCCACTGGTATGGTTTATATATTCAAATCTCAAGGGCTTGAACAAGGAGAAACGGTCTTGACAAAATTGAGAGAGATGAAACTGGAGAATCTACCGGAACTGACGAACATATTGAACGGTCCTGCTCAGCCTGCAATGTTCCATAACCTTAAAACTCTGGCGATTTCCAAGTGCAAGAAATTGAAAACTCTCTTCACATTCGACATAGCTCAATGTCTGCAGCAATTGGAAGAGCTTTGGGTGGAGGAATGCCATAGCTTGGACAAACTTTTCGGCCTAAGCGAGGGATTAATAGTGCAGGATGACGAGATCATTTTTCCACAACTGAAGAACTTAGCATTGCAAAGTCTTTCAAAGCTGACAAGCGTACTCGCTGGAAATGCTACACTTTTGTGCCCTTCATTGGAATACTTGCATGTGCTGGACTGCCCCAAGTTTTCAACCTCTACTTCTGACTTCCACAGCAAAATGGAAGTCCAAGTAAACAATGAGCAACATTTCCACCTTCTAAGGAAAAGGTACGTCTCTGTCATGCATAAATTTTCATTTGTCATTTCCTTTTCTATCTATTTTCTCTATTTCCTTCTAAGGAAATGGCTAAAATCATCACAAATCAAATACCAATTGTTGAATTGATCAAAATTAATTACCGACGACATATCAATATGACACTGAAATTTAAAAATAAATTGAAAAAGGGTCCAATGATCTCCAACAATTGAGTAACTTATTATGATAATGCACCTAATTGTTTATCTTTTGCTTTGAATTTTTTTTTTAAAGCTTAACATTACAGAATGCTTTATAAATTTGTTTGGAGAGCAAAAACCAAAGCAAATTGCTGAGTTATACTTCTCCTTTATTTTGAATTGACCTAAAGGTTGTGGGAGCAGAGGTAATTAAGTTTCCTGGAAGAAGAAGCTGATGAACAAAGAAGCAAGAGGAATTTCTCAAGGTCCACAAGAAGAATAATATTCCTCAAATATTTTCCTATATTTTTTTTAATAGTGCTCCATTTTCTTTCTACTCAAACAGAAAATATTTTCTTTTGTACCTAAAATACATTTAAGTTTTATATTTTTGGTTGTTGGGAGATTAATGTTTCTAGGTTTTTTTCTGCCTACCCTTCCATCCATGGATGGAGCCAGAAACTTTCTCAGAAGAGGCAACATTACTACAAAATTATTTATAACTAGCGGTCCAAAAACCAACAAAAAACGTATATTACTGTGGGATTTTAAGCAAAATCTGACAGAAAATGGATGTAGTGGCGGATATAATAAGCGACAGAATTGTCAACGTCAGGAAATGAATTTTCCTCATCTCTATCAACTTCGAAATATAAAGGTTGGTTTCTTTTCCTTTTCTGAATCAAATTATTCAAGAAGCAATGTTAGCATCATGTCCCTCGACTTTTTTCTTTAAATCTCTTTCAACCTTTCTCAAAACTTTGTCAGTACATCCAACATCTGCAATTCCACTTCCCTCATTCTTCATTATTCTGAATTGTTGACTTGTAGGTACATTTGCACTACTTAGTCTTTCCATGTAAAGCTTCTTTGCTTTCGAAACTTTGCGGTGTAAATGTAGCAGGTGTACCTTTGTAGGGGCTGAAAGTACATGATCATGACATTGTTCAAAGTTACAAGTAGACCACTTTGTCCTAGACTTGTCGCGAGAAATGTTTAACTTGGCCTTACAACACACACACGTTGATCCAAGATTCCTTTCTTTTTTGGTTGACGTATTCTTCTTTGTCTTCTGATAAGTCTTATTCGGTACATCTTTTAAACAAACAAATTATTTGTAGGTAATTTCATTCGTTCCTTTTTTCTTCTAACTTGAACTCATTCTGACCCTAAATCCAACTTCTCATGCATAATGATTGTCAAAATCATATGCTTACGTTATTGATGTAAGTTCTTGGCCAACTTTGGGTTTACGTTCATCTGCAACTTGTTCTTCCATAGTACAATTTGCAAATTAACATTGACAAAATCCTTTTTAAAATATAGTTTACTTATTTCAAGAAAAAATTTCCTAAAATTTTTTAATCTGAAACCTCTATTTCTTTTTAATTTTTTATATTTTAATACATCGATATTTTTACACTATGAGAGGGGGAGTTCGATTAAGCCACACAATGGGCAACCTAATTTGGTGTCGAATTTGCCATTCACCAGATTCGAGCCTAAAACTTCTCACTTCCAAGTGAAAAAGAATATTACCAGACCGTAGTACCGAGTGGCAAAAAAACAAAAATTAAAACTAATGTGAAAAAAAAAGGAGTTGGGCTTGAACCCGTACCACGTCAATTTTTTTATTTTTTATGTAGTGATATTTAAACACATATTTTTACCTTCCACATACTCTTGTTAATTTTTTGTTATTGTTCTTCTTCAATTAACTCGATCTATCAGCTAGAAATTGAAAGAAGTGTGTAAGAGGTAAAAGTAGGTGTATGGATAAGCACTGCCTTTTTTTATCAACAACAAGAAGAATCTAAAATTGAAGAATCAAGTTGAGACGGCGTTAATGAAATCATGCAATCGCTCACGAGTTCAAGAACAACTCAAAGAAAGGTTGAAATCAATACAACCACAAAGAAAATACCTTAATTTTTTAGGAAGTATGTGCACGCTGCCTCTGTGTTGACTAAAAAGAATTAACACGTGAACCCTTAATTTTTTAGGAAAATTGATGAAAATTTTTTGAAAACTTTAAGTTTTAACGATAAGAACAAAATAAAAGATAAAGTGAATAATACCATGATTGATTTTTTAGTGTTAAAATGTGGTTTTTTGTTAAAGTAAACAGTACCAGAAACTTTTCGTTAAAATTCCCTAATTTTTTTTTAATTAACCCACTCTATGCAATTTGTTTAGGTATAACAAGATTACATAACCTCATCATTTTGTTATCCTTAAATTGATCTAATAGCTCATATAAAAGACGTCTCACGTGTCCTCAAAATGAGGACCTTATAAAAGATCTATACTAGTATATTGTTATGTGCAAATATGTATCATTAAATCAAAGAGTCCTCGTATATTAAAAAGGTTTGATGTGGCATGAAAACTCCTCCGCTTAGGAGAAATTTTTAGTTGTGACAAGAATACAAGTGGTACACCATGTGTTTTAATAAGAGTGATGGGAAATTTTATTTTTTAAGTTATTAACTTTTTAGCATACATATCCCACAATTTGTATAATGACACGTGATGTACCATCCCGTATATCGGCCACATTAAAAAATCTCTCCTGTGATTTGTCCAATGGCAAGCATGTGGGGCCCACATTTGAGCGCCACATGGATTCCCGAAATAAAAACCAACAGCCAATAGGAAACTCGGAACTGAAACTGAACTATTAACTGAAAACATTAGGGCGCCACAGGAACTAGTTTGAAGTCCGCGACTTCCCTTCCGACCTATCTCCAATCCCCAATCTCCAATCCGTCCGCCGGAATTCAATTTCTTCGAATTCACACTCCAAGTCCAATCCCCACTCTCTTCACCCCGCATCCCCTCGAAATTCTATTTATGCCCCACAATTAGAGCAGGTGTTCCAATTCCCAATTCGCTCGCATTGACGTCAATCGATCGCCTTCTCCATCACTCTTGGTGCCCTAATTTCAACTTCTATGAGGTTTTGGGACCACACTGTGCTTGAAATTAGGTAAAATTCGGCGAATTGATCTGTTTTGGAGGGTACCAGTGGGTGCAAGTTCAAGTTCTCGATGAAACTGATCGAATTTTCGACGTGGGTTCGCTAAATTGATCGACTTTCGACGTGGGTGTGCTAGGTTTTTAGCGAAAGTCTTGGTTTTAAGGAGCGGTGATGGACTACGAGCTCTCTGATAGCAGTGGTAAGCTAAGTTGAATTTGCTTATCTGTTTTTCAATTTTGGTTTTTAAGTACCTTTGTTCTTCCATTGTGTAATCTATTGGTTCTCAGAGTAATTTTGACTCAAATTCTTGAATTTATGTTAGGTGTGGTAGAATTTGGGTTTAATTACTGCTCTGGATGTACTTTTTTACTGTTGAATTCATCATTTTAGTGGGTTTGTCTTGAAATTTAACCTCTTTGGTCGACCATGGTAGAATTAGAAGAAAATTTAATTGTAATGTAGTGTACCCGGCTTGTGCTCCGAGGTAATAGGATTTTGTATTCGGCTTTGCTCTTTCTTTTACTTCTTATAAGTTGGTTTGGAAGCACCATGTAAGACCTTTAAGTTCTCCCACAACATGTACTTAGATGCCATTATTTGGAGATTGACTCCGATTCGGGTATTCCATTCTTCCCGTCTGTAAGTTGGTCTTGCTTATTGTTTTGAACCTTGTATATTTGCATTCTGAACACTGGGTGGACACCCAAAAGATAGTTACTCTTTTTTGTTGCTTGGAATTGTTTTTTCATCCTCTAGGGATTAAAGTCACTCATAATTCTCTGTGGAATTTGGTTAATGGTAGTTAGGTCCTACTATCCTGATTCTAGCCAAGGTCACTGTGTTGGAGAAAGAAGCTAATTGTTTGGGAAAAGAAACCTACTGGCATTAAGAGTTTTCATATTGGCCACATTTCGTGTGGTTGTTGTTGTTTTGGTTTTAGCGATTCAGTAAAGTTGATAATTAATGCTATGTTATGGCTTATATTAGTTTAACCAAGGATGCTTTAGTTTAGTGTAGAAAAAATGAAGGATGCATTTTAAGCATATTATAATGTTTTTGTTTTAAATACCTGCAAGGCTGTTATTTAACGTTGATACTGCTCTTAGATGCTATAGCAACATTCTTAGTGCACCGTGCATGCTTCTAGAACCCATCTTCTGTATTATCAGAACATGTTGGTAAGATTTTCATTTTTAGTTCTTTTTATGCTAGTGTCAGGATACATTTTGAGGAAGGAACACATTCTTATGTGGCTTGCCTGGCCTCTGGAATATAAGATCCTTATTTCTATATACATATAGTTGATGCCTACCTTGTGAGGCACAGATACAAGAAATAGCATGCCATTATATGTGGCATGCATATAGACATGTATATAATTGAAAAAGTTGGCTATTGGCAGGGACAAGGGCCGTAGAAATAAAAAGGATTTTATGCTTTGCTATTGCAAAGTTCTTAAAATACCTAAGGGGCTTGTTACTGAAGCTAGAAATAATAGTGTGCTATGCTCTGAAACATTTGCAGGAACGGACGATGACTTTCCGCCGTCTCATCAAAACAGGTTTCAAAGAGGAGGCCGAACTTCTGGGAATGGAAGATCTGCTGCCGTCAGTTCTGCTCCATTACCTAGGATGCATGGTGACATGGAAACCCAGATTCACCGCATTGAGCAAGAAGCGTACTGTTCACTTCTAAGGGCATTTAGTGCTCAATCTGATGCCATCACCTGGGTAGCTGTTTGATTAATTATTTGTTGTTTCTTCTTTCGCTTGTCCTTTGGATCAAAGTATTATTTGTGTTAACTTAGGCTTGAAAGTCAGTTCTAATGTACTTTACAGGATAAGGAAACTTTAATGACAAATCTTAGAAAGGAGCTGAGAGTATCTGATGAGGAGCACAGAGAACTTTTGTCGAGGGTCCATGCCGATGACATGATCCAGAGAATAAGGTCTGATAATATTATCCCATGTTGGTTTGAGCACCAAATATGTATTACATTTGGATAGCTCTGCATTTTTTACGAGACATGTTATATTATATACTATTAGGCAATGGAGAAAAAGTGGGCTTCAACCTGGTACACTTAATGCTGCTCAGCCTGTTCATGACCCCCTACCTAGTCCAACTGTTTCAGCATCACGTAAGAAACAGAAAACATCACAGTCCTTATCCCTCGGTGCTCCAACTCCTGCACTGCCTCCATCCATGCAACCATCCTCTTCAGCCTTGAGGCGAGGTCCTCCTCCAGGACCTCGGAACAAGAAACCAAAATCTGTAAGTTGAAATAATTCTGGGTTGAGAAAATGGTCCTATGCTGTTTATATGTTCTTAGATTTGTTTTTACCTATTCTTTTTCAATGGAGTTTGTTGCCTGCTTTTGAAGTCCACACAATACCCTTCCGCAAATATTCCTTTAAGGCCCCAGGCCGCTAATCGAGGTCCTGCTGGTGCCTTTGTGGGGAGTGAGCCTGCTGAGGGAGAAACTAGTGATCCGTTAGTAGGAAGAAAGGTTTGGACAAGGTGGCCTGAAGACAACCACTTCTATGAGGCTGTTATAACTAATGTCAACCGTGCTGAGGTATGCTCTTGTTGTGAATTCTTCTGAACCTGATTAAGCATTAGTAATTAGCAGTTTGACCACACGATTCCAATATAAATCTTTGTGAAGTCTAACAATTGTCAAATGTTGGCAGGGTTTACATGCTCTGGTTTATGATATTGGTACAGTGGATGAGACATGGGAATGGGTCAATCTAAAAGAGGTATACTGCAACTGATTCTCGTTTCTTTCGTAGGCCTTTTATCCTTTTGTAGGATATAGTCTGTCTCATAAATAATTAAATTTCAAATCTCAAAATCAAAGTTCTTTTTTTTTTTGGTTACGTTTTTGCACATTATGACAAATGAGTTTGTGCGGGTTTATAGCTCTGGTGGTGAAGAGAATTTACCTCTATACCTGAGGTCCCAGCTTGATTCCCCTGCCGTATCCCATCTATTGTTGACTGAAAACCGAAAAAACAAATGATTTCCACTCAGGAAAATCTGAAGTTGCTTTGCTTTTCTGTGCTGATTTTTGCAATTGATTTTAATGGAATAGGTTTTTGAGTTACAAAAAAAACATTGAAGTACGTCCAGCACTACTGGTGGCATTAAGATGATTGAAACTTAATGCCAAGTTTTTCAATTCATTAACCATTTTATTTATAATAAAGCTGTGAATGCAGATTGATTTAGCTACCTCATAATCAGTATGTAAATCTTCATATCAAAAGCTTGTGTTTTTTGATACCGAGCAGTGTTCTGATACATTTCACCATTGGTGCGTTTGATAACCACATAGTTTTTAGTTTTTTATTTCTCACTTTTTGTGCTTAAGATATGGGGAAGAAGGATGAACAAGGGTGTTGGGAGACCGAATACATGCTTAACATTGTACTGATAGTGTAATGGATTGTGGACCTTGTGGCCCATTGAATTGTGTTTGTGATTTGCCTTGTGAGCTCATTTCCCGATTGCTTTTAGCTAATCGTTATTGAACCTTCTAATGGCATAGATATCTCCTGAAGATATTCGGTGGGAAGCTGATGATCCTGGGATTTCTCGTAAAGGTGGTCGACCTGGACCTGGACCTGGCCGAGGGAATAAAAAGTCCACGGCACGTGGTGGTGCAGTTTCAGGTGCAGGAAGAGGTAGAGGGACTGCAAAGGGTTCCAAGAAGGATTTGCCCCCGCAGCTAAATGGCATTGGCAGGAAGGCAATGAGCGATATTGAAATACTTCATACAGACTCGTTGATTAAAGAGGTATGTGTACAACTATTAAGTTTTTTCTTACCCGCTTTTCCTCCAATTAGCTGGTGGTAACTTGTTTTTCCCTCTTTGCTTGAAACTATAGGTGGAAAGGGTTTTCAGAGCCAGCCATCCTGACCCCATGGAGATTGAGAAAGCCAAGAAAGTTCTCAAAGTATGAATTCAAGCATCTTTTTGCTTTATTTGCTGATGCTCTTTTATTGCTGGGATTGTAATGGTTTATTTAAAATGCAGGAGCATGAACAGGCACTGGTCGATGCAATTACAAGACTCGAAGATGCATCTGACGTTGAAAGCGGTAATAACTAATTGCATTAACCCATGTTCTATAATACATAATAAAGCTCCACTGCCTTGTGTTGTATCTTTAGTCCTGATTAGGCAGATTTGACTGGTACTTACTGAGTACAACTCCAGTTAAATTTTATCTCTAATTTTTTTAATCAAGGTTAAAAATAATAACAAATCTTGTATTTTACATTAGTGAGGTTGAATCACGAAATTATGTTGTCTTGCTACCGTGTTACATATATATTTTTCAGCAAATTATTGCAGTGAATGTATCTCTGAAGCAGCATGGCTGTGCAACGTCTAGTTAATTTTTGCTTATGACCAATGTGCCATTTTTCTTCCTTCTTTGGCTTCAAAACAGATGAACATACATTCTCTCAAAGACAATCACTAGACCAAGAACGAGGATGGAGAAAGCGGCAGTATGATGAAATGGCTGAAGGTCGGGCAGTTGACGGCTCAAATGGCAATAAAATGACAAGAGAGGGCAGAATTGCATCAGATGACCAACGTTTTGAGGACAACGACATATGACATTTGAGAAATGTAACATCCAGTTACATTCCTTCTTGTACTATTTGTGCCATATTCTGAATCGATGACAAGTCAAGCGGATGCTTTAGCCTAAGTTCTAGGTTTCGTTTCAGTTTTAGTTTAACCGTAAGTTGAGATAACGCTTGCTGTAACTTATGTTTTCGGGGTTGTACTGGTTGACACTTGACCGTGTAAAGATTGATTTAATGGTGCTCTCTCTCTCTCTCACTCTCTCTCTCTCTCTCAAATTTACTGAGACAGCAGCTTAAATTATACACTGAAGGCACATAGGAAACCAACTAAGCTCCTGCAAACTACACACGGTAACAAGTTAGCGTATACACACAACGGCGTGGAAAGATCCGATCAGTTCTGAAAGGAACAACTCCATTACGGATGGTTGATCATCTACAATGAAGCAATAAATTCAAGGATAAGATTCACCATCTGTGCATCATAAGCAGGGCCTTCCATTTGGAAGTGGCTTGCTCCTTCAATCAGGTGCGTTTCAACACGACCGGCTGCAGAACTTAGCTTGTTCTGTAACTGCTTCACGCTCGTGAACCCATCCTGAGTCCCCATTACGAAGAGTTTGGGTTTTGAGGATTGTAGTACGGCTTTGTGGTGTCTCCCGAAAAGGATTGAGGCAAGCATGCCGAAAGGATACCCCAGACTAACATAGCCCACGACTTGTTCTATCTGAGCTACTGCGGAGCCTGCAATTGGAGCACCTACACCAAACACCAGACAAAATTTTTTGATTATACATACAAGGAAATTATGTTACCCCCGACTTGTATGATCGTTGAACTAACAAAACTGACAGGACTACGAATAACATCTTATATTTACCGACCAAGCCTACAATGATGCTACGCAGTTCATACCAGAAAGATCCTAGATCATGCTTCATAGTTTATCGCAAGATTATTTGCAGAAAAACCATCAATTTCTCACTAAAACTGTTTGACCTCAGGACTTTACTTATGTCCTCCTATTTATGTTCATATTGGAATTACTGGAGACCATAAACAAGTCGCCAATTACCAAAAATCGCAATTTGGAATCAGAACCAACAGAGAGTTATGTAAGTGAAGGAGCAGCAGTGCGAGGCTGTAGTAATAGACCTATCCAAAACGTTCATCAATTTACAGAGCAATTCGAAATTATAACGCTACTGGATTTTATCGAATCACAGCTCAAGTACTTTTGTAATTAAGCAAATTGGGTAATGAGTCAATCTCAAAGTCACTAGACCACAATCAGTAGAAACTTAGGCTCTTATGATCATTTATCATTTCTTACAACACATACAATTGCCGGTTGACCTAGAGAAATCTATCATAGTTGCACATAACATTCTTCACCACAGTTCCATTTGCTTTGAATGTGATCAAAATCCCAACTTTTGAATGATCGAAATACAGTTTGATCAGCAACACGAAACTCAGAAATACTCCAAAGAACATTACCAAATGAAATCCCAACTTCATGTTCATCACACCATATGAGAAATCTAACATTACAAAACGAAATCCTAGCCTCAAACAATCAATTCTCCTTGAAATCCAAAGCGTACTTTAATTTTTCGCCGGTGCTTCCAAAATTAATTAGTTGGTATCTAAATAAATTCTGATCACTTCTGCAAACTAATATTCAAATTACAGATCCACAAACCAATTCACCAAACCAATAAAAGAGGCAATCTTTTAACCACCAAAAACTAAAACACAATCCACAGATCCACAAAATCATCAACCTAAACCAATTAAACAAGGAATCCATCCACTACTTACATGTAAATAACCCATTTAATTTATAACCAACACGCTTAATCCAATAAAAATTGCAGAAACATATTCTAAAAGTGCAGAAAAACTTAAAAAATATTTATACCTGCAGAAGAACCCACCAACATAATCCTGTCAGCAGATAGATTCTCACAAACCCATTTGCACACAGAAATCACATCCTTAATTTCTGCAAACCCAGTGAGAGAAGCCCTCCCTGTTGACCTCCCAACCCCTCTCATGTCAAAGGTCAAAGCTTTATAACCACTGTCTGCCAACCCAGCTGCTATTCCTCTCAACAGGCCTTGGCAGCCGCCAAGGACGGAGTATGGGTGCACCAGAACCACCACAGGGCTGCCCTCCTTGATGTCTTCTTCTTCTCTGGGTTTGAAGAGCCGAGTGCTGAGCTTGACTCCATCGCTGGTCTCAACTGTGCAGGACTCCACCGTACAGTTTGACATCCAGGATGGGGAGAGAGAGAGAGAGAGAGAGAGAGAGAGAGGAGGAGGAGGAGGTGACTGCTATCAAGTTGGTTGGGCAATGTAGAATGGAAGTTGTTGGGCTAGCTAGTGAGAAAACTGGTAGAGCCCCTACACTAGACATGGGATTGGGATAGGGATGCATGCTTTGTGTTCCTTTTGGGCTTAAACTAACCGAAAACTACTTAATGATTATGTGTGTTAGAGCATATTACTGTTTTTGGGTGGATCCATTTCTTTATTTGTCAGTACGTAATTTCCTCCTCAAATATAAAAGAATATTTTTGCTCATCACGACGTGATGATGATGCTTATCACTCTACCACCGTTGGATGAATTTAAACTTCAAAACTTGTGTAGTAGATAAACACAAATCTCAAAATTCAAATTCATTCGATGATAATAACTAGGGTGGTGAACATTATCACCATTGGAGGGTGATAGAGCAAAAATGCACCCAAATCTAAAGAGTTATTTCTCGTTACAATTGTAGTTTAACATGTGTACATTTTTTTCTTTTGTAGTTTTAAGGAGTTACTTTTATATACTTGCTAGATGATGATTTTATAGTAAAGGAAGGATGATTTTCTTACATGTAAGGAGCAAAGTAGTGTCTTTAGTTGTCACTGTCAAGACATTTTCTAACTATGGAGATTCCCTATAAAGGACATCACGTGATTAACGTTCTTTCTTATAGGAAAAACATTTCTAGAATATCTCATCTTATGACCAATTTTATGTAACTTTAATCTCATTTATTGACATAGTTGATTATTTAAGGGATATAATTGCTCTTTAAGCTTTGGATTCTAGATTTTAGAACCCTAGCCTAGAATCTTAGGGCTCGTTTGATTTCTAGATTGACTTAGCTTAGATAATTCACTAGATTTATTGAATTTTAAATGAAAATAAGGATATCAAATTGCATATTTTGTCAAAGTGAAGATGGAAGATAAAGAAATCATGAAGAGAACTTGTCCCTCTCAATCCTACTATTTTTGTGGGGATTAGGAGGGAGAAGTATTCTTCTTTCTCATCTTCTACCTTTACTTAGACAAAATGTGCAAGTTGACATTCAAATTTTCATCCATTATTCATTGAATTTAATGAGTTGTCCAAGCGAAGCCAAACATAAACATCAAAGGAGGCCTTAAAGTTTAAGATTTAAATGGTGATTCTTACCTTAAGACGATCAACCGTGTTAATAAATAAGATCAAAGCTGAAAAAAAAAGAGCAAACATGAAGTTTTCTCAACATATCACTGCCCAAAGAATAACTAGTGGTAATTATTTTGCTTCTTAATTTGGTCACTTGGATTGGCATGATGACAGTGTAGAAAGTTTAAATGCGTTTAGACTGAAAAACATGGTCAATAAGACTGGTTTTATGTTCATGACTGGGTTTTTTTCTTATGAAGTTACATCAAACGGATCGTCTAAAGTATATGGTTTCTAATTCATGTTTTTAGTATGGAAATTAGATTGTTTATGTGCAGTAGCAATATGATTTACGGGAAGGAGGATTCGAAGTTGGAAGTAAGGGATGAGGCGGGCACGCTATCCTACTAATTTTGGTTTGTCAAATTAAAATTGGTGTATCACCGTAGGACCAAAAATAAATTTGGCCTAATGAATAACAGTAATGAATTAATAGCCTATGCCTAATTGAGGTTTGCAGATTTTGAGCTGTATGGAAAGTATTAGTCTTCATTGTAGGTTTCATGAATTGCATCCTCTCCACTACTGTGGTAATGAGTCACTTGCAAAGATTAGTCAATTGTTGTCACCTGAGTTTGTTTGTTATTCTGCTTAGCCTTATTTTGTAGCGAATGTTGTACTATACTTGCAATAGTTTATACTTCAACAAACTTTGATGGCAACATTTTTTTTTTTTTTTGTAATTTACCCAATTTTTATTTCAATCATTTACTTGTGAGACAAGCTAGACCTAGTAGTTTGGTTGAGAAAGTGCATTTAACTTAGGCAAAAACACCTGTTTTTTTTTTTTTTTTTGGTTGTATAATGTGTATGTGGAGTAGAATATAATAATATCCTCAGGTGAGCGCGACCCTTTGGGTGTTTGATTGCGGGTCTATGAAAATGAACCCCAAAGCTTGATTCGACCCCAATCTTTGGTTGGTTAACCACAACATATTTATTTCTAAATGAATCATCATAATCTATGTCCTTTAGTTCTTTTCACTTTCAGATAAAACGTGCTGGTTACGTTATTTTTAGAATATTCACAAAAATGTAAATTTGTGTATGTTTGTCACATTCAACATGAAAGTTGTCTTTAAGTACATTTCCGCTAAAGTTTTTATTCTATCGACACATTATTTGATGAATATAATTGAAGAGTCCGACTTTCCTCTGACCCCATTTAACTTTTGTCGGGTAATAGGAGCTTTGATTGGGACAACCCAGATGGCATAAAATGTGCAAAAGAAACCACACCAGTTTAGAACATGACAACCCCGTCGGAAGTGGCCCAAATTATTCGGGAAAATGCAATTTTTTATTTTTGTGAAATATTTTTGTCATGTTAAGGAAAGTTTTATAAAGCATTTGAAAGTGGTTTTATAGTTTATTGAGCCACAAATATATATTTAATAGAGTACTTATGCCGAAAATTGAAAAATAAATGGACAAATATGGCATTGGGGCCCAAAACATTGCCGGAACGGGACTTCATCCACAAGAATATCAACAAAATTCTTACATGAACTCTCAAAACCTCATGCATGGTATGGTGCAGGTGAAAAATTAAGATTTTATGAAGATTTTTTTTTATTTTCAGGAAATATTTCATGTGGTCATTAAGAGATGCTTTGTAAGGTATTTAAAGAGGTTTTACCATTTATTGAGCCACAAATATATATTTAATAGAATATTTTATCTGAAAATTGAAAAATAAATGGAAACAAATAGTAGTGGGATCCAAAACATTAACGAAACTATACTCTATACTCAAGAATATCAACGAAAAGTTCTACATGAATTTTCAAAACATCACAGTACATGAAGGTGAAAACATATAGAGCTTATGACGATTTTTGAACAGCTTTTTAAAACCGCTTAAAAACCATGATGGTTAGACCATTTTTTTGAGAAAAGTGCAATTTTTTATTCTTGCTAAATATTTTCCGTCATGTTTAAGGAAAAATTTATAAAAAATTTGAAAGTGGCTTTGCCATATATTGAGTCACAAATGTATATTTAATAGAATATTTTATCTAAAAACTAAAAAAAATAAACGAACAAAAATATTACTGAAGCCCAAAACATAGTGAAACAGGACTTCAGCTACAAGAATATCAACAAAAGGTCTTACATGAACTTTCAAAACGTCATGGCAGTGAAGGTGAGAACATATAATATTAATGACCATTTTTTAACACTTTTGCAAAGCCACCTAAAAACCGTGATAGTTAGCTCACATTTTTTTTTTTTTTGAGAAAATGCAAATTTTTATTTTTGCGAACATTATCCATTATGATTAACAATAATCTTTTAAGGCAATTGAAAGATATTTTACTATTTGTTGAGCCCCAAATGTATTTTTAATGGAATAATTAAGCCAAAAACTGAAAATAAATGGACAAAATTTTTTGGGATTGGAATAAGCTAATCCGGGTTGCGGATGTAAGTATTGCAAGGAAAATATGTGGTATTCGTTTCTCATTTCGCCCTCAGGCATTGAATTTTCAATGGTCTTCTCATCTGGACTTCTAGTTTGAATACTCATTAGCGACAAACGAATGGACTTCATTTCTTTGTACATATGCATATGTGATATCGATATGGCTGGCAACTAACCTTCGTTATTTGTAACGTACCAAGTCTCAGAATGGTAGGTGGTCAGTTACAAACATACAAGAGTAGGGAGATATACAAATAACATGTATGCGAGGAGGGAAAACTAAGCAAGAAAATGGGAACTGAAATTATTCCCACTCATATGTTTCTTGTGTGTTTTCCAGGACAGGGACACATAAACCCTATGCTCAGATTAGGCAAACGCCTAGCTGCAAAGGGGTTTTTGGTCAGCTTCTCCACCACTGAAAACTTTGGCAAAGAGATGAGAGCAGCCAACAGTGGCATCAGTGATGAACCCACACCCGTCGGCGATGGTTTTATCAGGTTTGAGTTTTTTGACGACGGTCTTACAGAACAGGACCCTAAACGCACGGACTTCGACTACTATGTGCCACTGCTTGAACTTGTGGGCAAGGATTTGGTAACCCAGATAATCAAACGGCATGCCAATGAAGGTCGTCCAGTTTCATGCCTTGTGAACAACCCATTCATTCCATGGGTTTGTGACATTGGCACTGAGCTTGGAATCCCTTGTGCCACGCTTTGGGTTCAGTCGTGTGCTGTGTTCTCGGCTTATTAC
This sequence comes from Pyrus communis, assembly GCF_041283825.1. Classification (NCBI taxonomy): domain Eukaryota; kingdom Viridiplantae; phylum Streptophyta; class Magnoliopsida; order Rosales; family Rosaceae; genus Pyrus; species Pyrus communis. The sequence continues at coordinate 1,241,764 of NC_142575.1, read as the reverse complement.
CATTATCACAGCAAGACAGTGCCATTTCCGACAGAAACCGAGCCAAACTTGGATGTTCAGCTGCCAAGTATGCCACTTTTGAAGCACGATGAGATACCCAGCTTCTTGCACCCTTCCGACCGATTTCAGGTGAGTGTACACTATACACGGAAATGATCTCTTATACTTATGTTCATGCAGATTGTCAGTCTATACCACAAATTTAGGCAAGAATCAACGTGATCAATGGTTCAAATTCCACGGTCTAGCATCATAAGTACCTTGTGCATGGATAAACAGTCAAGGAAGCGATCATTTCCCACTTTATATACTACCAAAACAGTTTCTAAAGTTTTAGAACAGAACTACCATGTTTCTCATTGTATTTAGTCTAGCTAATTTGAAACTTACGTTATTCTTTCTACTATGTTAGGAAAAGGTACCCTGTATGAATTTCCACATAGACCTAAGGGGAAAAAACAGTTGTTACCTTATACTTAGCAAATAATTTTCAGGTTTTTGGGAGGGCGATTTTAGGCCAGTTCAAGAAGTTATCAAAATCAATGTATGTGTTGATAGACACGTTCCAAGAGCTCGAGCCAGAGGTCATCGAGCACATGTCCCAGTTCTGCATAGTGAAGCCCGTTGGCCCCTTATTCAAGAACCCAAAACCTCCCAAAACAACCATAAGTGGAGACCTAATGAAAGCTGATGATTGTCTTGAGTGGCTCGATTCCAAGCCTCCAACATCTGTTGTATACATCTCTTTTGGTAGTCTTGTGTACTTAAAGCAAGAACAAGTTGATGAGATTGCTCATGGATTATTGAGCTCTGGAGTCTCATTTTTATGGGTTATGAAGCCACCCAGCAAAGCGTTTGGATTCAAAGAACATGTTTTACCTGATAAGTTCTTAGAAAAAGTTGGAGATAAAGGAAAAGTGGTGAAATGGAGTCCACAAGAACAGGTTTTAGCTCACCCATCTGTCGCATGTTTTGTAACTCACTGTGGCTGGAACTCTTCAGTTGAAGCACTCACTTCAGGCGTGCCAGTTGTGACATTTCCTCAGTGGGGTGACCAAGTCACCAATGCAAAGTTCTTAGTGGATGTGTTTGGTGTAGGGCTTAGATTGAGCCGTGGGGTGGCTGAGAATAGATTGAGCATGAGAGACGAGGTGGGGAAGTGTTTGTTGGAGGCAACAGTTGGACAGAGGGCAATAGAATTGAAGCAAAACGCATTGAAATGGAAGCTGGCAGCGGAGGCGGCGGTGGCTGAGGGCTGCTCCTCCGACCAGAATCTTCAAGATTTTCTGGATGAGATTAGTAAGACCTGTGCTGCTTAAGAGTAATTTTCATTTTCCAAACTGCTTGTGTGAATTTTGTGTCTCTCTTAGTACTATAGTTCGGTATTGTTATAGCTTTTTCGATAAATTAATTGTGTATGCTATGCTTTGAGAATAATTCATTGAAAACTAGATTTAGTAGTTTAGTGTTTGATAATTTGAAATATTAACAGCATTGTGAATCAGGAAAAATAGTGTCATGGCATTTGGTATATTTAGGAGCCAAGTTAATTTCTTATCGTCAACTAGCCATAGAATCAGCTAATCATCAATCCATTAGTCAACTAACTTCAATCTAGTAATAATTACCTTAAAAAAAAAAAAACCTCTGGTAATCAAACGAGAAAACTAACATAGTCAAGCCAAATTTTTTTCTTCCCGAAAGTTCACTTATAGGACAAACACTAGAAATTAGTACCCGCGCGTTACTGCGGGATTACAAATCGTATGAAAAATTATGCTTCAAATATACAAAAGATCGTGTCATATAAGATTAATATCATTTAAAAAAAAATTGGACTATTAACATTAGAAAGGAGTGGTATACCAACCTTTTACAATCTGCACCATAGGCCATTGTTGTGACCAGGAGCATCGTAATCCACCCGGTATCCCATATTTTCGTATAGCCATGCTTTTATTTTTCCATTTACTGATGTTGAAAAGAAAAACTGAAAAACAAAGGCATAAGCTGAATTTCAAAACAGAGTAAATAATTCATAGGTGGCAAATGAAGAGAGACAAATCAAGGGATTAAAAAAATGATAAGGCGAAGTCCTTACATGGATATTTTCCTTGTTATGAGGGCACACAGAATGCACGGGAGCATCATGACCTTCGAAAGTACCTATAAAACACAAATCAATGTATAAGTTTATCGTGTTTTCTACGACCTATTGTATCACCACTTCTTCAAAACCAACCTTAATGGCCTTATCATCACCGCAAGGTATGGCACAAAGTTGCATAGCCGGGTTGCATAACGCCAAATCATTAACACTGCCAGCATGAGCATCGATCTAGAAATTGATAGAAGTATTAGAAAAGAGAACAGCAAAATGAAATATACTGAAAAGGTAGAAGATGCAGAACCTACCTCCAAATGCTGGTGAATCTCATTCCCACCAAAATAAGAATATAATTGGATATGCAACTCCTGTTTGAAAGAACAATTGCCCTTAAAATTTTGTAGAAAAAGCTACCGTGGATCGTATTCAAGCTTACCAAATCGAGAACTTACCAAATAGAGTACCATCGGGCTCCATAATATACGCTTTACTGAGACACATGGATCCTTGATCAGAGTTGCCTGGTCATTAGATTCAAATCGGTTAAGATGATTCCAGTGACATTAAATGTAAATGTCGTCTGTATAATGACTCGGTTGATAAGGGAAGATAGCTTCAGCATCATTGAACTCGCTCCGATATCCCATACCTGAAAACTTCTCGACATCAATTTCTCCCTAGAACTAACTTCCCACAAACTTATGTCCCCTGCGTTAGTTCCTATTGGTACAAAAAAACCCTTCTCAACTTGCTGCTTAAAACAAATACATATAATCTAAGAAGTAGTATTTCTTCTCTTTTGATTGAAAAGTAATCGTCTTGTATTCCAACAACATCATTAAAGGAAACCTCAGAGAAACCAACCCAGAAGTAGTGTATGCTGAACAGGATGGAAGTCCATGCTTGTGCTTGCGGCTCAAAGTTTTCAGACGCTCAACCACTGATTCGACCACATCACTGATCTCTTGTTGCAACTCTAATGTTCCAAACATTCGAAAAAATTACAAACACATTTTATTCTAACACCAATCAAGGAGTTGTCAACTCAAACCGGGAAAAAACGAAAAGAGAAAAAAACTTACCCAAAAAATAACAGGACCGCCGGAACTGTTGGTAAATCTGCGACTGACCAAGCGAGGATCAAAACCGCAAAATATCCTCTTAGCCAGGAAAACCCTAGCACAGGATCAGTTACAATTCCATCCAAAATTAACCAAAACACAGCAGTTAGAAAATATACCTCCTTTGCAGAAAATTAACTTCCCGGTGATGCAAAAACAACCGGTGCTCAAACGGAAAACAAAATCAGAAATAGATCCAACCAAAATCTGTGCAAATCAGACATAAACAAACGCAAAAACCACAAAATAATGTGGACTTAACGGATAGAAAAACAGCAACCCATATCGGAAAATACCCAGTTATCACAAATGTAACATATGGAACTCAAAAACTTTAAGAACAAATGACCAAACCCCTCCACTACAGCCGGCAAAGTTTTGGACAATGTAGGAATCGAAGCAAAACCCAAATCCAAGGAAAAGCAAATGGCTTTTCGAATTTGATTTATTTATTTATTTATTTTTTGGAGTTTGGCAGTTGTGATTTGTAGTTTTTAAGAGAAAGAACTGGAAAAATTTCTACTGGGTTGGTTTTTTCAGCAGGAAAGTGAGAGAGAGGAATCGAGATAGTCCCCCACATAAAAATCCAAGACTTTGTACAGAAAGGTTGCAGCTTTACCTTTCTTCAAGAACTACAAGTGAAATTGCAGCAGTTGCATTTGTTGGGTGGTGGGAGTCATTTCTCAGTGCAAGAGTTGCTGAAAATTTACCAAAATTTTAGTAAGATGAAGAACAAAAATACTAATCACATAACTCAAATTTAAAGCATAGTTTTGTAGCTCCTAAATTTTTCTAAAGAATGCAAACACTCTTGCATGTCTCAGGTGGCTATAACTCATGAATCCAAATCTCATTGAACGAGGCCTAAATTTTCTGAACTAAAATTTTTAGGTTTTAATCAATGATTGGAGATGGTCTAATGAATAACAATAACGAATTAATAGCCTATGCCTAACTGAGATAGTGTTGATTATGAATAATAATAAAGAATTAATAGCAACTACCCCAACCCCTCATGAATTGGATCCTCTCCACGATTGCTGTGGTAGAGGGCCACTTGAAAGGGCTAGTCAATTGTTGTCACCTGAGTTTGTTTGTTATTCTTCTTAGCCTTATCTTGTAGTGAATGTTGTGCTATACTTGCAATAGTTTATACTTCAACAAACTTTGATGGCAACATTTTTTTTGTAATTTACCCAATTTTTATTCAATCATTTACTTGTGAGAGAAGCTAGGCCTAGTAGATTGGTTGAGACAGTGCATTTAACTTAGGCAAAAACACCTGTTTTTTGTTTTTGTTTTTGTTTTTTTTTTTTTGGTTGTATAATGTGTATGTGAGTAGAATATAATAATATTCTTAGGTGAGCACAACCTTTTGGGTGTTTGATTGCGGGTCTATGAAAATGAAACCCAGAGTTTGATTCGACTCCAATCTTTGGTTGGTTAACCACAACATATTTATTTCTAAATGAATCATCATAATATATGTCCTTGAGTTCTTTTTCACTTTCAAATAGAATGTGCTGATTACGTTATTTTTAAAATAATCATAAAAATGTAAATCTGTGTACGTTTGTTACATTCAATATGAAAGTTGTTTTAAGTATATTTCTACTAAAATTTTTCTTCTATTGACACGTTATTTGATGAATATAATTGATAGAGTCCGACTTTCTTCCAACTCTATTTAACTTTTGTCGGGTAATAGGAGCTGGGATTGGGACAACCCAGATGACACAAAATGAGCAAAAGAAACCACACCAGTTTAGAACATGACAACCCCATCGAAAGTGGCCCAAAATTTTTGAGAAAAAATGTAATTTTTTATTTTTGCGAAATATTTCTATCATGTTAAGAAAAACTTTGAAAATGATTTTACTGTTTATTAAGCCACAAATATATATTTAATAGAATATTTATGCTGAAAACTGAAAAATAAATGGACAAATATGGTATTAGGGCCCAAAACATTGTCGGAACGGAACTCCATCCACAAGAATATCAACAAAATTCTTACATGAACTTTCAAAACCTCATGGTATGGTGCAGGTGAAAAAATATAGATTTTATGAAGATTTTTGTAATTTTGCAAAACAACCTAATTAAAAATCGTGATGGTTAGCTCACATTTTTCAGAAAAATGTAATTTTTTTTTATTTTTGTGTAATATTTCATGTGGTCATTAAGAGATGCTTTGTAAGGCATTTAAAGAGGTTTTACCATTTATTGAACCACAAATGTATATTTAGTAGAATATTTTATTTGAAAATTGAAAAATAAATGGAAACAAATAGTAGTGGTTCCCAAAACATTAATGAAACTATACTCTATACTTAAGAATATCAACAAAAAGTTCTACATGAATTTTCAAAACACCACAGTGCATGAAGGTGAAAACATATAGAGCTTATGACGATTTTTGAACAATTTTTTAAAACCGCTTAAAAACCATGATGGTTAGACTATTTTTTTGAGAAAAATTCTGTAACATCCCACATCGCCCAGGGGAGTTTAAATGTATATTCTCATCCCTACCTAGCACGAGGCCTTTTGGGAGCTCACTGGCTTCAGGTTCCGTAGGAACTCCGAAGTTAAGCGAGAAGGGGGTTAGAGCAATCCCATGATGGGTGACCCACTGGGAAGTTGCTCGTGAGTTCCCAAAAACAAAACCGTGAGGGAATGGTAAGCCCAAAGCGGACAATATCGTGCTACGGTAGTAGAGCGGGCCCGGAAAGTGATCCGTCCTGGGTCAGGATGTGACAAATTCAATTTTTTATTCTTGCTAAATATTTTCCATCATGTTTAAGGAAAACTTTATAAAAAATTTGAAAGCGGATTTGCCATTTATTGAGTCACAAATATATATTTAGTAGAATATTTTATCTGAAAACTGAAAAAATAAATGGACAAAAATAGTAATGAGGTCCAAAACATTGCGAAACGGAACTCCAACTACAAGAATATCAACACAAGGTCTTACATGAACTTTCAAGATGTCATGGTGCAGTGAAGGTGAAAAAAATATAGTATTTATGACCATTTTTTAACACTTTGTAACCTACCAAGTCTCAGAATGGTAGGTGGTCAGTTACAAACTTACAAGAGTAGGGAGATATACAAATAACATGTATGCGAGGAGGAGAAACTAGGCAAGAAAATGGGAACTGAAATTATTCCCACTCATATGGTTCTTGTGTGTTTTCCAGGACAGAGATACATAAACCCTATGCTCAGATTAGGCAAACGCCTAGCTGCAAAGGGGTTTTTGGTCAGCTTCTCCACCACTGAAAACTTTGGCAAAGAGATGAGAGCAGCCAACAGTGGCATCAGTGATGAACCCACACCTGTCGGCGATGGTTTTATCAGGTTCGAGTTTTTTGACGATGGTCTTACAGAACAGGACCCTAAACGCAGGGACTTGGACTACTATATGCCACAGCTTGAACTTGTGGGCAAGGATTTGGTAACCCAGATGATCAAACGGAATGCCAATGAAGGTCGTCCAGTTTCATGCCTTGTGAACAACCCATTCATTCCATGGGTTTGTTAATAATCATAATAGTCGGTTATGCAGTTGTGAGTTTGTTAAGTAGGATTGGGTTTGTTAGAAAGGATGAGTATATGAAAAGGGTAGTATTGTACTTTTGTTGTAGTTAGTTTCTCTACATAAACAATCCTTGTAAGGCAGTGCGGTTTCCGACCGAAACCGAGCCAAATTTGGATGTTCAGCTGCCCGGTATGCCACTTTTGAAGCACGATGAGATACCCAGCTTCTTGCACCCTTCCTACCGATTCCAGGTGAGTGTACACTATACACGGAAATGATCTCTTATACTTGTGTTCATGCAGATTGTCGGTCTATACCACAAATTCAGGTGCGAATCAACGTGATCCATGGTTCAAATTTCGCAATCTAGCATCGTAAGTACGGAAGTACCTTTTGGATGGACAAACAGTCCAGGAAGCAATCATTTCCCACTTTATACTACCAAAACAATTTCTAAAACCTTAAAACATAACTACCATGTTTCATTCGTTCATTATATTTAGTCTAAAGCTAATTAGAAACTTATGTTATCCTTTCTACTATGTTGGGAAAAGGTACCTTGTCTGAATTTCCACATAGTCCTAACTCCTAAGGGGAAAAAAAGTTGATACCTTATAATTAGCAAAATAATTTTCAGGTTTTGGGGAGGGCGATTTTAGGCCAGTTCAAGAAGTTATCAAAATCAATGTATGTGTTGATAAACACGTTCCAAGAGCTCGAGCCTGAGGTCATCGAGCACATGTCCCAGTTCTGCATGGTGAAGCCCGTTGGCCCCTTATTCAAGAACCCAAAACCTCCCCAAACAACCATAAGTGGAGACCTAATGAAAGCTGATGATTGTCTTGAGTGGCTCGATTCCAAGCCTCCAACATCTGTTGTATACATCTCTTTTCGTAGTGTTGTGTACTTAAAGCAAGAGCAAGTTGATGAGATTGCTCACGGATTATGGGGTCTAATTTTTATGGGTTATGAAGCCACCCATCAAAGAGTATGGATTCGAAGAACACGTTTTACCTGATAAGTTCTTGGGAAAAGTTGGGCATAAAGGAAAATTGGTTAAATGGAGTCCACAAGAGCAGGTTTTAGCTCACCCATCTATCGCATGTTTTGTAACTCACTGTGGCTGGAACTCTTCAGTTGAAGCACTCACTTCAGGCGTGCCAGTTGTGACATTTCCTCAGTGGGGTGACCAAGTCACCAATGCAAAGTTCTTAGTGGATGTGTTTGGTGTAGGGCTTAGATTGAGCCGTGAGGCGGCTGAGAATAGATTGAGCATGAGAGACGAGGTAGGGAAGTGTTTGTTGTAGGCAACAGTTGGACAGAAGGCAATAGAATTGAAGCAAAACGCATTGAAATGGAAGCTGGCAGCGGAAGTGGCGGTGGCTGAGGGCGGCTCCTCAGACCAGAATCTTCAAGATTTTCTGGATGAGATTAGTTAGACATGTGCTGCTTAGAGTAATTTTCATTTTCCAAACTGCTTGTGTGAATTTCATGTCTCTGTCTTAGTACTATAGTTCGGTATTGTTGTAACTTTTTATATAAATTAATTGTTTATGATATGCTTTGAGAATAATTAATGAGTGACTTTGAATGCGGTTCTTATTTATCAACATTCTTTGATTGAAACCTTGTTAGTTTTTAGTTTTTTATTGAAGTCCTGAAATTAATACAATATTGCATTTCTATGTAGGTTGTTATAATTTTAAATTAAAATTTGATTTATTTAGTTACTTATATTAATGAGATTTTCAATAAAATCCAATTCCATGGTTTCATTTCTCTTTCGCACCTGGGTTCACCACAGGATTTTTGGGAGCTTATGGCTCTTTCATGTTTAAGATCCGCAGATTTACGCAGTTCCAATTCCTAGACAACGTACAAAATCTCTACTTCAGTACTTCTTTAGGGCGAAGAAACAGAACATCCTGTGGTATAGCTCCTTCCTATCCATGGGAGATTTTTCAGAGTTTTTGTATATTTTCCAATAATCGTATTGTGATTTATTATCGTGACATGCATCGGAGAAAGTTGAGCTTCTATCATAAATTGACAATATTGGTAATAGTTTAATAACTCATAAGCACATGCAAAACCCATTATTTTCTCGATGTGGGATTCATACTCTCAGCCTCTTCCACATGTGGTGAATTATTAAGTTGAACACATGAATAACACAAATCAGGTGACACGGAGTACATGTGGCTGTTGGGCTTCACACGAGAGACAATTTGTTCAAATGCTATGAAAAAAGTTGAGGTTTCACTATAAAACTAACTGGTAATATAAGTAGTCTAATTACTTATAAACACATGTAAGATCCCTTATTTTCTCGATGTGGAATTCATACTCTCAACATGCGTTCCAAAAGTGTAGAAGACCTCGATCAAGATTCAAGACTTTAATAAACCTTTGAACTCAACCTCGATCAAGATTCTAAGACTTTAATAAACCTTTGAATTCAATCTGCAGTGAGAAATATCAACATAGAAAAGAATCAATATGTGTGACTCTACAGTCCTGAAGATAATGCCTCAACATTCTTGCTGGGAAACTTTCTTCTAGTTAATTATTGTGGCTTGGCTTTTAAAGTCAAGAAAAAGAGTTGCATATAATTGTGAAACAAATTAACATGGTAGGCCATCTAAGTACTGGTGCTACTGCATTTAACAGTAATTGCTTTTTGTTTACGTAAATAAATTCATTGAAGAATAAAAAGTGGAGAATTACGAATGCTGAATGAAATAGTTGTTGATATGATTTTACAATTAATTCTAATCTGAATCAACTAATCCAGTTGAAATGGTTGTTGTCATCTGATAGTTAAATTTTCTAAGTTCTCTTCTTAATTTGAAATACCACTAAACCGTAATACTAAGTGACAATTCACCTCCCATTTTGAAAACTCAAAAAAATTTGCTGTCAATTTTCATTTTTTGGAAACTAAAAACAGGTACCAAATATATATTAAATTTCATTTTTTAATAAAAATGAAAACTAAAAATGAAAACGAAATTATTATCAAGTGGCTCCTATTTACGTTATGCACCAATTTCCTCAATTTAATTGCATCTAAAAACCTGTCCAGTGATTACATGTATTGTGGGATTCATTGTCAAAGTATGTAAAACCTTCTTTTTTACCAAAAAAAAACTATGTAAACCTTCTAATGTGAACTATGTTCACTCACTACTACTGATTTTTCAGTCTATATATTGTGTACATGAAAGCAAAGACTTCAAATTTCAAATATTGTGGACAAATATCTAAAACCACCTACCTTTTTAAACCTACTTTTTGAGTGAAAACTACAGTGATATGAAGGGAAGTGTGAATTAATATGAATTAAAAAACAAGGCTCACTATCTCTTAGTGCAAGATTTGTAAACCCTAGTCGAAGCATGTCTCGCCGGTGTGGCTTTTATGCTACGCATTATTCAATAGTATGGGAGTTTTAATTGTTATATTTGATTTTTGCAACTATTTACATTTTTATTTTCAACCTCATCCAACCATGTCTCACATCAAAAACCTAGAAAACCTCTGTTCATTTGTAGTGGCTCACTACACTAAAGTTTCAAGTTAACCCAACTATATATTGGTTTGCATATGTGGTCAATGTCAATGTTCGACTAGCAGTGAGTTGATAAACCGTCTTTAAAACCTCAGTTGAAGCATGACCCACATCAAAAAATTAAAAACATCGGTTGGGGCACTAGATTATCTTTACCCGAATTGGAACAATGAACTTAAAATGTTGAAGTTGCAGGTTGGCCCAACTATTGGTTTGTACATGCAATCATTATTTTGTTTGATTAGTAGTAAGTTGATGAACCGTCTCTCTGAACTTTGATAACTTTGATGCCCTGTCTCTAAAGTCATCAAAGTCGGAAAGGAATAATCCAAAAACCTTGTATGGACCCTCTTGTGCAACTGATGCTTTGAAGTCTATCTTCATTTTCTACACTTATTTCTCTTCTACATATGTAATGGATCTTAGCGTCGACAACTTCTTTGGCATCATTCCATTCCAGCCTCACCAACTTGGACAGACCATTCTTCTTTTCTTTTAAGGCTCACTCTCTCTGTTTGTTTCTGCATAAATCAGCAAATTGTCGATTTAAATTTCCACATTTTTGTTTTAGGGGAAGAGAATAGCGTGATTCGAGTTTTTTTTCGATGAGTGCATGTAAAGTACCCTACCACTAGAGTTGTTCCACAATTGTTTATTTTTCTTTTTTATTTAGGCTCTCTTTCTGTTTGTTTGTCCATAAATCAGCAGGTTGTCGATTTAAATTTCCACATTTTTGTTCTAGGAGAAGAAAATAGCGAGATTCAAACTTTATTTCGATGAGTGTAGGTAAGTACCTTACACTAGAGTTGTCACACAATTGTTTATTTTTAAAGTCAAGAAAAAGACTTGCATATAATTGTGAAACAAATCAACATGGTAGGCCATCTAAGTACTGGTACTACTGCATTTAACAGTAATTGCTTTTTGTTTAGGTAAATAAATTCATTGAAAAATCAAAAGTGCACAATTACGAATGTTGAATGAAATAGTTGTTGATATGATTTTACCATTAATTCTAATCTGAATCGACTAATCCAGTTGAAATGGTTATTGTCATCTGATAGTTAAATTTTCTAAGGATATTTTGAATGCGGTCCCTAATCCTTAACATTCTTTGATTAAAACCTCAATAGTATTCAAAGTTTGATCAATGTCCCTTAACTTTGTACACCTCATTATATTACTATTATTATTTATATTTTTATAGTTTTGACTTTAATTGTTTGATATTTTATGAGATTTATAATCCTATAAATTTAAAATCCCTCATTATAATACTATTAGAAACGGTTACAATAAAAAAATTCAAACATTTTGATTGAATAAATGGATAAAAACTATGTAAAAATAAGAAATAATAAATGGCAAAAGAATGTAACCATAGTGTTAAAAAATTGGTACATTTCACATATAACAAAGTGGTACATTAATAAAGAAGAATGAGTACATTATAAACAAATTAGGGTACAGATAAAAGATTAAAAATTATGAGTACAAATGAATTTTTAAAAATATAGGCGCTAAAAGAAATTAATACATGGGTACAAAATAAAACTAAAAAGAAAATACTACAAATTAAAAAAAAAATGTTGCAAATTAAAAGTGGGTACAAACTAAAAATATAAATATATTATACAAAGTTTAGGCATAAAACATAAATATACCATATTTAATTTTTCTATCATTGATTAAATATACAATGTCACGTGACGGTATACACATGGGTACAAACACAAATAAAACTTTAAAAAATATCGGCACAAAAAGAAACTAATATATGTGTCCAAATTAAAAATTAAAAGAAAATTGGTACAAATTTAAAAAATATTTGCAAATTAAAATAGGTACAAACTAAAAATAAAAATATATGATAAAAATTTTAGCCATAAATATAAATATACTAATTATAACATTTTTAACACTACAGGAATATATTTAAAAATAAAAATATTTTATTATTTAAATAATTAATGATGTTATTAATACCCAAGGACCTTGACCAAAAATTCAAAATAAATAGGATTTTAATCAATGGAGTAACAAAAAGAAGGATGTGAACCTAATTTTCCCAATTTTCTAAGTTCTCTTCTTAATTTGGAAAATTTTTTTCTTGCTTGTTTGATAATTTTTTCAATTTTCAAAAAATTTAAATAAAAAAACCAATTTAAAAAAAAAGGCCAAATTTTGAAGGAAATTGACAATTGCACACAAATTTAGCTATTTACGTACTCCTGTTTAATTATAGTCGTGGATTCTGTTTGGTTTATTCAATCTCAAAGCTAGAAATAGCCACTTAGTAATACAGTCTAGTGGTAGCAATAATGTGATTCAAATTAACCTTTGGCAAGAATCGAACCTAAAACGTCTTACTTACAAGTGAAGAGAAATACCATTAAACCGTAATACTAAGTGACAATTCACCTCCCATTTTGAAAACTCACAAAATTAGTGTCAATTTTCATTTTTTAAAAACTAAAAACAGTTACCAAATATATATTAAGTTTCATTTTTTAATAAAAATGAAAACTGAAAATGAAAATGAAATTATTATCAAGTGGCTCCTATTTACATTATGCACGAATTTCCTCAACTTGATTGCATCTAAAAACCTGTCTAGTGATTACAGGTATTGTGGGATTCATTGTCCAAGTATGTAAAACCTTCTTTTTTACCAAAAAAAAAAGTATGTAAACCTTCTAATGTGAACTATTTTCACTCACTACTACTGATTTTTCGGTCTATATATTGTGTACATGAAAGCAAAGACTTCAAATTTCAAATATTGTGGACAAATATCTAAAACCACCTACCTTTTTAAACCTACTTTTTGAGTGAAAACTACAGTGATACGAAGGGACGTGTGGATTACTATGAATAAAAAAACAAGGCTCACTATCGCTTAGTGCAAGATTTGAAAACCCTAGTTGAAGCATGTCTTGCCGGTGTGGCTTTTATGCTACACATTATTAAATAGTATGAGAGTTTTAATTGTTATATTTGATTTTTGCAACTATTTACATTTTTATTTTCAACCTCATCCAAACATGTCTCACATCAAAAACCTGGAAAACCTCAATTCATTAGTAGTGGTTCACTAGATTGTCTCTTCCTTAATTGGGACAATAAAATTATTAAAACGCTAGAATTTCAAGTTAACCCAACTATATACTGGTTTGCACATGTGGTCAATGTCAATGTTCGATTAGCAGTGAGCTGATAAACTGTCTTTAAAACCTCAGTTGAAGCATGCCCCACATCAAAAAATTAAAAACATTGGTTGGGGCACTAGATTATCTTTACCTGAATTGGAACAATGAACTTACAATGTTGAAGTTGCGGGTTGGCCCAACTATTGGTTTGTACATGCGATCAGTATTTTGTTCGATTAGTAGTAAGCTAATGAACCGTCTCTCATAACCTTGATAACTTTGATGCCCTGTCTCTAAAGTCATCAAAGTCGGAAAGGAATAATCCAAAAACCGTGTATGGACCCTCTTGTGCAACTGATGCTTTGAAGTCTATCTACATTTTCTACACTTATTTCTCTTCTACATATGTAATGGATCTTAGCGTCGACAACTTCTTTGGCATCATTCCAGACCAGATTCCAGCCTCACCAACTTGGAGAGACGATTCAGACCTCAGGAAATCATCCATCCGATAGAATTCTAGCGTCACTATCGGAGTCTTCGTCCAAGGCCTCAATGCACTATCGTTGAGGGCGACCCGATACATCGAGGGTCCCGCTTTCGAATTAGTGAAAGTAATAATACAAATAAGTACATGGAAGATGTATGTGAAAATTGTAAGTATTGAAAATGAATCTCACATTAAGTAAGTTAGGTTACTCTTCATATTGTCAATTAGTTGTATGATTCAACCTCAACTTTTTTCAATAAATTTACTAGCCTTTGCACCTAAAAGTATCCGTAATTTACAGTTTTTTCACATCACAAAACAACCACTTCACTAGCGAATCAAGAAAAAATAAAAAACTCGAAGACCATTTTGAGGGGCATTTTCGTCCGCACACTGCCCGTGAACAGTGCACCTGAGTTTGGGTTTTAGTATAGGTATAATATATCGAAAAAGTTGATTCTACCATAAAATCAATTAGTAATATGAGAAGTAACTCAATAACTTATAAGCACAAGCAAAGTTTACTCTCCCATTAATTTCGAATTCCCATGTTCAATTGGGGGCCCTATGCAATGGCTCCTATTGCTCCCCTCACAGCAGGGAACGCAAAATTGCAAGGAGAGAGATTTGAACTCGGTGCATGAAAGGGAACACATCCAGTCTATGGAGCTACATCCACGTCCGTCGAGATTCAATAATAAAGTTACTGGAAATGGATGTTTCCTGTCGTTTTTAATCAATTTCCTTCATTTACATCTAAACAACTGTGATATGTACAGTAGTTCTAATGAGATTCCTACCAACCCCTGATGGAGGGTTCAAAAGTTCTACTCCAGTCTTGTCTGGACTCTGGACAACTTCTCATTATTTAAAGTCTATAATTTAAAAGCAACGACTTCAAATATGCTGACAATAGTTGAAACCTTCACCTTCCTCCTCCTCCTTATGTGTATATATACGACCTAAACGCGTGAGCAATAATATAATCCGGAATAGAAATAGCCAATAAAAACCATGCCGGTACCTAGACATATAACGCCTTACGGAGTCCTCTTCAAGTTTTATGTGATCTCAATCCTCATTTCTACAACCCATGCATGCAACAAAGCAGATCGAGAATCTCTTTCATCATCTTTCGATGCCCCTTCTTTAAATTGGTCTTCTAGTGGCGATTGTTGTCACTGGGAAGGCATCACTTGTGATGAGAATGGTAGGGTAACACATTTGTTGTTGCCCTCCAAACGGCTCCAAGGAGGGGTTTCTCGCTCTCTTGGAAACCTCATGCATCTTTCGCACCTCAATCTCTCCCACAATTTGCTTTCAGGCTCTTTTGAAGCTGGAATGTTCTTGTCCTTGAGTTGCCTTGAGATCCTTGATTTGAGCTATAACCTTTTCTTCGGAGAAGTACCATTATCTTTATCATCAGGTTACATCCGAACAGTTGATTTTTCTAGCAATCAATTCAACGGAACAATTCCATCTTCATTCCTCCAGCATGCCTGGAATTTGAGCAGTTTGAATGTCAGCAATAATCATTTTACAGGCCAAATACCATCCTCTATCTGTCTTCGTTCCTCTTCACTTAGAGTCTTGGATTTCTCCCACAATAGTTTCAGTGGCTCAATTCCTCTCGGACTAGGAAACTGTTCAGAATTGGAGGTCTTTCGTGCCAGTGAAAATACTTTGTCAGGGTCCCTTCCTAGTGATATCTACAACGCTCAGGCACTTCAAGAAATTTCATTACATTCCAATAGGCTTTTCGGTCCCATCAGTGAAAATATTGGGAAGCTCTCCAGTTTAAAGCTCATGCTCCTTCATTTCAACAATCTCGAAGGTCCTTTGCCCCCACCTTTGATGAATTGCACAAACCTTGTTGAAATAAATCTGGGATACAACCGTTTTAGTGGGAATATCTCCGTGCTTGATTTCTCTGAACTTACTCAACTTAGTAAACTAGATTTTGTAGCTAATCTGTTCACTGGTATCTTGCCAATAAGCCTTTACACATGCAAATCCCTCAAAGCACTTCGACTGGCTGAAAACAATCTTGAGGGACAAATACAACCTGAGATTCTTTCGTTGAAATCGTTGTCCTTCCTCTCGCTTTCTGAAAACAGATTGACTAATGCCACCGGTGCAATGAAGATATTGATGGGTTGCAAAAGTCTCAGGGTACTCCTTCTGTCAGAAAATTTTCTTGGTGAAGAAATGCCAGATGTTGATATTATGGTTGATTCTTCTGGGTTCCAGAATCTATCCATTTTGAGCTTCTATAGGTGCCAGTTGACAGGTCAAGTACCTTTATGGTTGTTGAAGCTCAAGAAACTCGAAGTCTTGGATCTGTCTTTTAACAGACTCACGGGCCCAATACCTGGATGGTTGGGGACTCTACCAAGTCTTTTCCTTTTAATACTGAATCATAACTTGATTTCAGGAGAATTTCCGAAGGAGCTTTGCAGACTACAAGCATTGGTATCACAAAATGCTGCAACTCAAACAGGCTATGATTATCTCGAGCTTCCCATCTACTACCAACGGGTTAATGCGTCTGTAACTCCCTTGCAGTACAAGTATCTGTCCAACATGCCAAGAGCAATCTCCCTCAGGAATAACAGTTTAAGTGGTAATATACCGTTTGAGATTGGTCAATTGCAACTTCTTCAAGAACTAGATCTTAGCATCAACAACTTGTCTGGAGAAATTCCAAACCAAATATCGAACCTCACAAGTTTGGAAAGATTCGACCTCTCAAGAAATCATCTGTCAGGAGAAATCCCAGCATCAATATCAAGTCTCCACTTCTTGTCTTCATTTACAGTTGCTTACAACAACCTTCAAGGAATAATACCATCCGGCACTCAAATCGAAGGCTTGAATGCCACTGCATTCGAGGGGAACCAAGGACTTTGTGGTGCCCCACTTCCAAACAAATGCCAGCAGATGAATACAAGTAATGACACTACAGATGTGCACACTAGTAATGAAAAAGAAATTCCGTGGTTTCATTTTTCCGTGATTTTTGGTTTTATTTTCGGATTTTGGGGAGTCTGTGGCTCTTTAGTGTTTATTAGGTCTTGGAGACATGCATATTTCCTATTTCTGAGCAATGTTAAAGATATGTTCCTAGCGATGGCAAATTAAGAAATACGATTATTGTTTGTTAATAGTTTTGCCTATATATAATAATTTGATGTCATAAAGCCCCTTTCACTTTCACTGCTAGAAATTACTATTTCCCGATAAAAGGAATTTTGTAAATAAACTTTAATTGTTGGAATTCATATATTCGGTTGCCAAAAACAGTAACGTTTGGTTCTTTAGAGGCTTTTGCTTGGTGAACAGATTTCGACGGGCAAAGACTAAGAGATTTTATTGGTGAAGAAATGCCAGATGGGGATATAACTGTCGATTCCGGATTACAAAATCTCTGTGTTTTCAGTTTATTGAGGTGTGATATGACAGGGCACATACCTGCATGGATTTCAAAGCTCGGGAAACTGGAAGTCCTGGATTTGTCTTTTAACAGACTCACTGGCACAATACCTGGTTGGTTGGGGACTCTTCCGCATCTTTTCTTTTTGTTGTTGAATGACAACGTGATTTCGGGTGAATTTCCAAAGGAGCTTTGCAGACTACAAGCATTAGTATCGCAAAAGGCTGCGAATGAAACAGGCCATTGTTCTCTTGAGTTGCCGGCCTACTTTCAACGCGGTAATAATGCAACTATGCTGTCTTCACAGTACAAGTATCTGTCCAACATGCCAAGAGTAATCTCCCTCAGGAACAACAGTTTAAGCGGCAGCATACCCTTTGAGATTGGCCAATTGCAATTTCTTCAACAACTGGATCTAAGCATCAACAACCTCTCCGGCAACATTCCAGACCAAATAGCCAACCTCCCAAAGTTGGAGAGATTAGAACTCAACAGTAACCATCTGTCAGGCGAAATCCCATCATCACTATCAAATCTCCATTTCTTGTCTACATTTACTGTTGCATACAATAATCTTGAAGGACCAATACCAGCTGGCACTCAGCTCCAAGGCTTCAGTGTCTCTGCATTCGAAAGGAATCCGAAACTTTGCGGTTCCCCACTTTCAAACCAGTGCTTGCCAAGTAATGGCAATGATGCAGATGAGAATGAGAACAACCAGGATTTGGACGATGATGAGGATCAAAGTCTATGGTTTGGGTTATCCGTTGTGCTTGGTTTCTTTGTAGGGTTATTGGGATTCTGTTGCCCTTTGCTTCTCAAGAGGATGTGGAGATATGCATATGCTCTATCTGAAGTGGAGAAGGCTTAGAAGAAGGTAGAGTTCTAGAATCTATACTTTGTGTTCATTTTTTCTTTTTTCGATTTGTTTACAATTCCTAAGTCTTGTTCTTCTTCTTAAAAGGAAAGCCCAAGGCCAAGTCCAAGCCCCAAATCAAAAGGATGAAGTTAAAAGCAGCAAACCGGATAGTGAAACCGAGAGTACAAATCGGTCAGAATATGCAAACAACAGTAACTCTTTCATGGTCCCTGACAACTTCCAAACCACTGTTCCAGTTAATGCTCGCTGCCCAGAAGATGAAAAATTTAAACCAGAAATTCTCTAGTGCAAAATATCTATTTAAGAGGAGGATGTTCATTCCCTAATTGGATTGTAAGCTGAATAGCTCTTTTATTTATTTTCTCTCTTTGTTTAGACCAAAATTATGGACGAGACTATCAATCATCAGGTGAAATCACGATGGAAGTTTGATAACATAACATATTAGATGATTTTACACGTGAATAAAGCCCAAGAGTATGATGTCGTGAAAATCTCCTCGATTTTCATAAACTTGCGCAATCAGTTTGGTTAAGAAGAAAACTGAAACTAACAGAAGGGTCCTGATTGAATTTGATACTACACATCAAAATCTGTGTATATGCCGAATTATTGAGAAGGGTTTGTATTTTTTCCGAAAGTAAAACAAAAAAAATAGCGTAAGTTGGGCTTTCACTTACTTCTTCTAGTTTGCACGGGTTGAAAGTCGGAAATCGTTGAACGAATCCCAACACAAGCAGAAGCCGAAAATCAGAGAGCTCCAACTTTCGCAAGAGGAGGCGGTTCAGGAAATGTGTTACAGTGGCACCTAAGTTCCTAACCCTGCAAATTGGTCATTGTTGGAAACATGAACACAATCTGGGAATCTGAAAAAAAGGGCAAAAGAAAACGGTTCAGGAATTTCATCAAACAGTTTATCTGCAATCTCTTTTCAGAAAGTTTACAATTGCAATCATCTTGTGAGCGTAAGATAGCATATTAAGGAAGAGACATGTAAATGCAGCTTCGTCGTCTACAAACACATGCATGCAACGTAACAGTTTTTTGCTGCTGAAATTTTTGGCAAACAAATGTCTGGGTCTACAGTTTGATGGTGTCTCGAGGTTTTGTCAGGGCCTTTATTTTTTTTTATTTTTTTATTTTTTTTTTTTTTGAATGAGGGTCTGATGCAATATGAAGCGTTTTATGTTCACCTTTTTAGCCTGAGAGACTCTGGCTCCATTTTTCTTTTTATAAAAATAGAGACTAGTTCGGGTCCTATTTCACATCAAATTTCAGCTATTAAAACTATTTATTTTTCAACTTGCGTTTCATCATCTTTAAAAAAAAAATTATTATGCAGGATGGAAATATTTGAGACATGTAATTGAGTTTAAAAAAAATTAACGAACACTATATTCTAAAAATTATTAAAATTTTACCACGACAATCAAATGGATAAATAGTTTCTAATTAAATTATTCTTTTTGAATAAAGCATCTTACCCAACTAAAAAGAAAACAAAATTCTCCATTGGTTTCCCTTGCTCATGACTTAATTAAACCATTGAGAATCAACATAGATAAGCGGCCATTCTTTGTGTTAGTTGTTATATCATTGAAATTTCAAAGTCAAAAAACAAAAAGAAAAAAAGAAAAAAAAAAGAGAAATGCTAAGGAATTCTTTCCGTCACCTTGTAGTTTAATGTTAATATATGTGTCATCATTATAAAACATTGTGCAAAAAAATATGAAGTGACATATAGTCAATGAAAATGTCTACTTTTGAGAGAGTCCCTTGGTATTTCTCAAGAAAAAAATGCATAGTAGTGTAACAAGTCATGCATGGTACGTATACGCCATTCTATATTAAATAATTATTGCGCGTAACTGTGCCATTTTTTTTTATATACAAATGGCATTTAGAGAGGAAAAATCGAGCACATAATCTTGACTTATAAGTCCCTTTCACGTAACACTTATGCTTTTTTTAACCATATAATTAATCGTTTGTTAGTTCATAACGCTTTCTACTCGAAGCATTTTTATCAAACAACCACTTTTTACAACAAAAGTGTCTTTAACTTTTCCAAAAGAACGAACCCAAAGTCAATGTAAACCTTCTAACACTTTCTCCTTGAAGCACTTTTATCAAACAACCATTTTTTACGACAAAAGTGTTTTTAGCTTTTCCGAAAGCACGAACCCAAAGTCAATTTAAACCATGTAATCAGGCCGGCCCTGAGAATTTGGGGACTCTAAGTGAGTCTTCGAAGTGGGGTCCTAAAATTCTCTGATCTCCGGTTCTTTATATATTGATTTGTATAATTAAGAATTCGCTTAATGCATAAAAGGTTCTATTTTCACATCAAATATCATTAAAAATTAATATCAAAGAAAATAAATATACAAATATTACTTAAACATTACATGGTTCACGTTTTTAGACACAAATATACTAAATGTTTATAATCAAGAGTCTAAGATTGAGAGTGAAGAACAATAAAACTTGATGATTAAGAGAGTAAATAACAATAAAACTGGATTGATGAGTATAATAAATTCAACGCCAATTGTTTCTCTTGTGTTTTTTTTTCTTCTAAAATCAACATCACACTAACGAATTGAATATTAAAATAATCCATTGAATAAAAAGTTATTGAAAAGAAAAATAGAAATTCAAAGTTTTGATTACCTTAAAGTACAATCTTTAAGACCATATGATAGTTGGTTTAAACATTCAATAGAAATGGAGAGAATGGGAAGTTGGTTTAAACATTCGATGGAAATGGAGAGACTGAGAAGATGAAAGAAAAAAAATTGCAAAGAGACTTGAGTTTTTTAATTTTATATGCATTTGGACAAATGGATTGACAGTAAATTTGAAAAATAAGAAAAATTTAGTGACTGCAAGGCACGTTCGTGTTTCGACCTCAACCACCCCAAAGAAAAATGAAGCCAACATTTCCACTACACTAACAAATGAATTATGATATTTCTTACATTTTATTTATTTATATGTTAATTACAGGATATAAAATATTTTTGGGGCCCTTCCGAAATGGGGCCCCTAGGCGGGCGCCTACTTGAGCTACTCTCAGGGCCAGCCCTGGATGTAATACGTTCTTAAACTTCTTATTTTTAACTATATAATTATTCATCTGTTAGTTCGTAACACTTTCTACTCAAAGCACTTTTATCAAACAATCATATTTTATGGAGGCAATTACTAAAAAGTCAATCCTGGTACTATTCACTTTACCCTTTATTTTGTCCTTATCATTAAAACTTAAAGTTTTCAAACCCTTTTCATTAGTTTTCCTTAAAAAAAAAAAAAGCCAAATTTTGAAGGAAATTGACAATCGCACACTATTTAGCTATTTCCTTATACCGGGTTGAAAGCCACAACAAAGTTTTTATCGAGGCCTAGTATGCATACTATCCTCAGGATGTACGTGTTCTTTGTTTGCTTAATGAATATCGTACTTTTGTTTCAAAAAATAATAATAATAATTATGGTCGTGAATTCTGTTTGGTTTATTCAATCTAATAGCTAGAAATAGCCATTTAGTAATGCGGTTTAGTGGTATCAATATTGTGATTCAAATTCGCCTTTGGCAAGAATCGAATCTAAAACGTTTCACTTACAAATGAAGAGAAATACCATCAAAATCGTAGTACTAAGTAACAATTCACCTCCCATTTTGAAAACTCAAAAAATTAACTGTCAATTTTCATTTTTTGAAAACTAAAAATAGTTACCAAATATATATTAAGTTTCATTTTTTAATAAAAGTGAAAACTAAAAGAAATTATCATTGAGTGACTCTTATTTACGTTATGCACGAATTTCCTTAACTTGGTTGCATCTAAAAACCTGTCTAGTGATTACAAGCATTTGTGGGACTCATTGTCAAAGTATGTAAAGCCTTCTTTTTTACCCCAAAAAAAAAAGTTATGTAAACCTTCTATTGTGAACTGTTTTCACTCACTACTACTGATTTTTCAGTCTATATATTGTGCACATGTCACATCCTGGTCCGAACCCCCATCACATCCCGGGTTCGACTCCACCGTAGCACAATATTGTCCGATTTGGGCCCCTATCACACCCTCACGGTTTTGTTTCTAAGAACTCACACGAGAACTTCCCAGTGGGTCACCCATCCTAGGAATGCTCTCGCCTAAACTCGCTTAACTTCAGAGTTCCGATGGAACTCCGAAGTCAGCGAGTTCCCAAAAGGCCTCGTGCTAGGTAGAGATGAGAATATACATATAAGGCTTATAGGATCCACTTCCCTGTGCAATGTGGGATGTTACAGTCCCCCACCCTTAGGAGGCTAGACATTCGGCCAGGGATTGGTTCTGATACCAAATTGTCACATCCCGGCCCGGGTCCCCATCACATCTCGGGCTCGATTCCACCATAGCACAATATTGTCCGCTTTGAGCCCCTACCACACCCTCACAGTTTTGTTTCTGGGAACTCACACGAGAACTTCCCAGTGGATCACTCGTCCTGGGAATGCTCTCACCCAAAGTCGCTTAACTTTAGAGTTCCGATGGAACTCCGAAGCCAGTGAGTTCCCAAAGGCCTTGTGCTAGGTAGAGATGAGAATATACATATAAGGCTTACATGATCCACTCCCTTGAACGATGTGGGATGTTACAGTAAATGAAAGCAAAGACTTCAAATTTCAAATATTGTGGACAAATATCTAAACCCACCTACCTTTTTAAACCTACTTTTTTTTCAATGAAAACAATAGCGATACGAAAGGACGTGTGAATTAATATGAATTGAAAATCAGGGCTCACTGTGTCTTAGTGCAAGATTTCAAAACCGTAGTTGAAGCATGTCTCGCCGGTGTGGCTTTTATGCTACGCATTATTCAATGGTATGAGAGCTTTAATTGTTATATTTGATTTTTGCAACTATTTACATTTTTATTTTCAACCTCAACCAACCATGTCTCACATCAAAAACCTAGAAAACCTCGGTTCATTAGTAGTGGCTCACTAGATTGTATCTTCCTTAATTAGGACAATAAATTTGTTAAAACGCTAAAGTTTCAAGTTAACCCAACTTTATATTGGTTTGCACATGTGGTCAATGTTAATGTTCGATTAGTAATGAGCTAATAAACTGTCTCTAAAACCTCAATTGAAGCATGCCCTGCATCAAAAAGTTAAAAACCTCGGGTAGGGCCCTAGATTGTCTTTACCAGAATTGAAACAATGAATTTAAAATGTTGAAGTTGCGGGTTGGCCCGACTATTGGTTTGTACATATTATCAGTATTTTGTTTGATCAGTAGTAAGCTGATGAACCGTATCTCAAACTTTTATAACCCTAAAGCCCTGTCTCTAAAGTCAACAAAGTCGGAAACAATAATCCAAAAACCTTGTATGGACCCTCTTGTGCGTCTGATGCTTTGAAATCTATGTACATTTTCTACACTTAATTTTCTAGTATGTAATGGATCTTAGCGACGACAACTTCTTTGGCAGCATTCCTGACCAGATTCCAGCCTCACCAACTTGGAGAGACGATTCAGACCTCTCCGGAAATCATCTATCCGACATTATCATAGCGTCGCTATAGGAGTCTTCGTTTCTAGGCCTCAATGCACTGCCGTTGAGGGCAACCCGAGATTTCGTGGGTCCCGCTTTTGAATTAGTGCAAGTAATAATACAACTAAGAACGTGGAAGGTGTATGCCAAAATTATCAATGTTAAAACTGAATTTCACATTAAGTAAGTTAGGTTATTGTCAATTAATTTTATAGTAAGATCTCAACTTTCTTCATTGAATTTAATCGGTCTTTGTACCTTAAAGTATACGTAATTTATAGTTATTTCACATCACAATATTCCGTTTTCCGAAAAAAATCAAAAAACAAAAATAAACAATTGTGGGACAACTCAAGTGGTAGGGTGTGGAAACAGTTCGAATCTCGCTCTTCCCTTCACCTGAAAATGTAAATAAACATGAAATTTGATGAATTTTCGCTCGCTGATTTATGCAGAAACAAACAGAGACAGCCTCAAAGAAAAGCAGAGTCGTCCTTTCTAATTTTGGTGTTTCCTTTAAATCTAAGAAAGCTACAGTCCAACCAAAGACTAAGAGATTAAAGAATCTTTCATCGACTTTGAAGTCGTCGCCTTATCGCCCATAATTTACAGTTATTGAATGCGATTGTTGTAACCACTTTCCGTTATGTAATTTATTTGCATTTTATTTTGTTATAAGTTCTTTGTAACCGCTTTTCGTTATGTAATTTATTTGTAATTTATATAGTCATTAGTACAGGATGGTGATGGGAAAAAACTCGTGTATAAATCTTGTACTCATGTACATTTGACTATTAAGGGAAAAACCCCTTCTACATTAACTATATAATTATTCATCTATTACTTCATAACTCTCTATTTTAGTCATCATTATTTAGTCATCAGTATATGATTAAAATATCGTCGTTACTAAAAAAAATTAATAGAAAACTTCATTTTAATCCTTTGCAAAGATGCCTTTTAGATTAAAACCATGAGTAAGATCAAAATCTAATTTTAGTCCCTTGATACATTAATAACCTCATTTATTAATCATTTATTAATTTTTTAATTTTTTCTCTTTTTCTTCTTAATTTTTAATGTATTAATTTTATTTCATTTTCATTTTCATTTCATTTATCATAATATATTTTATTGTAAACATTTAGATAAACTAATTTTTGTTATACAATATATTTTGATGTACTTTGTCTTCTTCACTTAGGTACATTAAATTCATTACAATACATTCCGGTTCATATATTTAGGTACATACATTTCGGTACAAGATTTGGACAATGGAAATCCAATTCCATGGTTTCATTTCTCTTTCGCACCTGGGCTCACCACAGGATTTTTCGGAGCTTATGGCTCTTTCATGTTTAAGATCCGCAGATTTACGCAGCTCCAATTCCTAGACAATGTACAAAATCTCTAATTCAGTACTTCTTTAGGGCGAAGAAACTCAACAACCTGTGGTATAGCTCCTTCCTATCCATGGGAGATTTTTCAGAGTTTTTGTATCTTTTCCAATAATCGTATTGTGATTTATTTACGTGACATGCATCGGAGAAAGTTGAGATTTTATCGTAAATTGACAATATTTGTAATAGTTTAAATACTTATAAGCACATGTAAAGTTTATTCTTTTTTCAATGTGGGATTCATACTCTCAGCCTCTTCCATATGTAGTGAATTATCAAGTCTAGCACTTGAATAACACAAATCATGTGACATCCCACATCACCCAGGGGGTGATCCTTAAATGTATATTCTCATCCTTACCTAGCACGAGGCCTTTTGGGAGCTCACTGGCTTCGGGTTCCGTAGGAACTCCGAAGTTAAGCGAGAAGGGGGCTAGAGCAATCCCATGATGGGTGACCCACTGGGAAGTTGCTCGTGAGTTCCCAAAAACAAAACCGTGAGGGCGTGGTCGGGGCCCAAAGCGGACAATATCGTGCTACGGTGGTGGAGCGGGCCCGAGAAGCGGTTCTGCCCCGGGCTGGGATGTGATCATCCCCTGGGCAATGTGGGATGTCACAATCCACCCCCCTCAGGGGCCCGACGTCATCGTCGGCACACCATGGCCAGGGTTAGGCTCTGATATCATCCCCTGGGTGATGTGGGATGTCACAATCCACCCCGCTCAGGGGCCCGACGTCCTCCTCGGCACACCACGGCCAGGGTTAGGCTATGATACCAAATTGTCACATCCCGGCTCCGGGCTGAACCGATTCCCGGGCCTGCTTGTCACATCCCGGCTCGGGGCTGAACCACTTCCCGAGCCCGCTCCACCACCGTAGCACAATATTGTCCGCTTTGGGCCCCATCACGCCCTCACGGTTTTGTTTTTGGGAACTCAGGAGTAACTTCCCAGTGGGTCACCCATCATGGGATTGCTCTAACCCCCTTCTCGCTTAACTTCGGAGTTCCTACGGAACCCGAAGCCAGTGAGCTCCCAAAAGGCCTCGTGCTAGGTAGGGATGAGAATATACATTTAAGGATCACCCCCTGGGCGATGTGGGATGTCACAAATCAGGTGACGGGAAGTACATGTAGCTGTTGGGCTTCACACGAGAGACAACTTGTCCGAATGCTATGAAAAAAGTTGAAGTTTCACTATAAAACCAACTGGTAATATAATGAGTAGTCTAATTACTGATACACACATACAATATCCCTTCTTTTCTCGATGTGAGATTCATACTCTCAACATGCATTCCAAAAATGCAGAAGACCTCGATCAAGATTCAAGACTTTAATAAACCTTTGAATTCAACCTCGATTAAGATTCTAAGATCATCATATAAAAGAATCAATATGTGTTAGACCTGGCATTCGTGTCGTGTTTCTCGTGTTCGTGTCGTTTTCATGTCATACCCGATAGCTTAACGGGTCGTGTCGTGTAATACCCGTTAAAGTAAACTGGTAATATGACCCGACCCGAAATCAACCCGTTAATATTTTCAGGTAATATGACCCGACCGTTACCCGTTAAGAAAAATATATTTTAAATCAATAAAAATGAAAATGAAAAACATAATTTGACCCAAAAAAATGTAAAACATAATACTAAATCAGTATATGCATACTAAATTTCGGAGTTGACCCCTTAATGAAAGTTGTAAAGCTTTTTATTACGAGTGATTACATTTTTCACACTTCTACAATAATTATTATTAATTTTATTAATTTTTCACTAAAATAAATAACATTGTTCATGAGATTTGGAGGGTTTTAAAAATCTAAACGACCATGTAACCTTGCCAATGGAACTCAAAGCTTACATGTTATTCCTTTTACAAAATCCTCAATTTTCATAGATCATCATGACATAAGATTTTATGGTATATATCCACTTCTGTAAATATTTTAAATTGACGATCAAATTAGTTCATTGTATTCATATAGGATCAAGGAGTGTAGCTGTAAAAAATCATCAAAATCAGAGTTAAAATAACCGTTAAATCGTGATTTTTCGTTTATAACCGTCGAAACATTTTGTTTCGTTACTTGATCTCTGAATGTTTGTTTTTTGCAATTTCTGGCGTATGCGATCTCGAAGCATATATAAACACGTTTGATGGTTGGATCATTGAAATTAGTTTCATATGATGCGTATCCTATCAAAACGATACATTAACTAACACTTAGAGTTTATTTATATTTTCATTAAGTATAACATAAGATTTTGTGGTATCCACTAATGTAAATATTTTAAATTGAAGATCGAATTCATTCATTGTATTCATATAGGGTCAAAGAGTGTAGCTATAAAAAATCATCAAAATCGGAGTTAAAATAACCGTTAAATCGTGATTTTTCATTTATAACCGTCGAAAAGTTTTGTCTCATTATTTGATCTCTGAATGTTTGTTTTTTGCAATTTTTGGCGTATGCGATCTCGAAGCATATATAAATAAGTTTGACGGTTGGATCGTTGAAATTAGTTTTGTAGGATGCGTATCCCATCAAAACGATAAATTCACTAACATTTAAGAGTTTATTTATACTTTCATCAAGTATAACATAAGATTTTGTGGTATCCACTAGTGTAAATATTTCAAATTGAAGATCGAATTCATTCCTTGTATTCATATAGGGT
This sequence comes from Pyrus communis, assembly GCF_041283825.1. Lineage (NCBI taxonomy): Eukaryota > Viridiplantae > Streptophyta > Magnoliopsida > Rosales > Rosaceae > Pyrus > Pyrus communis. The sequence goes on along the minus strand of NC_142575.1, from coordinate 1,213,831 downwards.
CAAGGAGTGTAGCTGTAAAAAATCATCAAAATCGGAGTTAAAATAATCGTTAAATCGTGATTTTTCGTTTATAACCGTCGAAAAGTTTTGTCTCATTACTTGATCTGTGAATGTTTGTTTTTTTCAATTTTTGGTGTATGCGATCTTGAAGCATATATAAACAAGTTTAACGGTTGGATCGTTGACATTAGTTTCGTAGGAAGCGTATCCCATCAAAACGATAGATTCACTAACACTTGAGAGTTTATTTATATTTTCATTAAGTATAACATAAGATTTTGTGGTATCCACTAGTGTAAATATTTTAAATTGAAGATCGAATTGATTCATTGTATTCATACAGGGTCAAGGAGTGTAGCTGTAAAAAATCATCAAAATTAGAGTTAAAATAACCGTTAAATCATGATTTTTCGTTTATAACCGTTGAAAAGTTTTATCTCGTTACTTGATCTCTAAATGTTTTTTTTTTTTTGCAATTTTTGGCGTATGCGATCTCGAAGCATATATAAACAAGTTTGACGGTTAGATCATTGAAATTAGTTTCGTAGGATGCGTATCCCATCAAAACGATAGATTCACTAACACTTAAGAGTTTATTTATACTTTCATTAAGTATAACATAAGATTTTGTGGTGTCCACTAGTATAAATATTTTAAATTGAAGATCGAATTCATTCATTGTATTCATACAGGGTCAAGGAGTGTAGCTGTAAAAAATAATCAAAATCGGAGTTAAAATAACCGTTAAATCGTGATTTTTCGTTTATAACCGTCAAAATTTTTTGTCTCGTTACTTGATCTCTGAATGTTTGTTTTTTGCAATTTTTGGTGTATGCGATATCGAAGCATATATAAACAAGTTGACGGTTGGATCGTTGAAATTAGTTTTGTAAGATGCGTATCCCATCAAAATGATAAATTCACTAACACTTGAGAGTTTATTTATACTTTTATCAAGTATAACATAAGATTTTGTGGTATCCACCAATGTAAATATTTTAAATTGAAGATCGAATTCATTCATTATACTCATATAGGGTCAAAGAGTATAGCAGTAAAAAATCATCAAAATCAGAGTTAAAACAACCGTTAAATCGTGATTTTTCGTTTATAACCGTTGAAAAGTTTTGTCTTATTTCTTGATCTCTGAATATTTTTTTTTTGCAAATTTTGGCGTATGCGATCTCGAAGCATATATAAACAAGTTTGACGGTTGGATCATTGAAATTTGTTTCATAGGATGTGTATCCCATCAAAACGATACATTAACTAACACTTAGAGTTTCTTTGGGTTAAATATTAGACGGGAAATGGATGGATATAGGCTGCAAAATTTCCCAAACATTTGGCGGGAAATGGATGAATTCTTGAAATATTAGGCGGGAAATTAATTATTATAATTTTTTTATGTGTTTGGTATTTTTATATTACTTGATATTTTTATTTTTAATGTGTTTTATGATTTTTAATCTCAATCTTTGCCTATAATATACTATAAAAATAAATAAATAAATAAAACTTAAAATTTAAAGTTTATATAGAATAATAATTAATAAACAATATATACATATTCATTATATCTATTGCATTTTATAGTAAGTTTTTTTTAGTAGTTTAAAAAATTAAAATCATCAAAATAACATTTTTCTTATCGTGTCGAAACATGTTACCCGCGTGTCACTCTCGTGTAAACCTGTTATTAACGGGTTATTATCGTGTGACCTGATAATGACCCGATTAGTTATCGTGTTGACCTGAAACCCGTTATTTTTGTGTCGTTTATGTGTCGTGTTAACGGATCGTGTAAGAAATTGCCAGGTCTAATATGTGTGACTCTAATCCTGAAGATAATGCCTCAATATTCTTGCTGGGAAACTTTCTTCTAGCTAATTATTGTGGCTTGGCTTTTAAAGTCAAGAAAAAGACTTACATATTGTGAAACAAATCAACATGGTAGGCCATCTAAGTTCTAGTACTATTGCATTTAACCGTAATTGCTTTTTGTTTAAGTAAATAAATTCATTGAAAAATCAAAAGTGCACAATTACAAATGCTGAATGAAATAGTTGTTAGATATGATTTTACAACGAATTCTAATATGAATCGACTAATCCAGTTGAAAAGGTTGTTGTCATCTGATAGTTAAATTTTCTAAGTTCTCTTCTTAATTTGGAAAACTTTTTTCTTACTTGTCTAATAATTATTTCAATTTTCAAAAAAGTTAAATAAACAAAGCAAGTTGAAGGAAATTGACAATCGCATACAAATTTAGCTATTTACATATTCCTGTTTAATTATAGTCATGGATTCTATTTGGTTTATTCAATATAATAGCTAGAAATAGCCACTTAGTACTACAATCTAATAGTATAAATATTGTGATTCAAATTAGCCTTTGGTGAGAATCGAACCTAAAACGTTTTACTTATAAGTGAAGAGAAATACTACTAAACCGTAGTACTAAGTGACAATTCACCTCCCATTTTGAAAACTCAAAAAAATTTGCTGTCAATTTTCCTTTCTAGAAAACTAAAAACAGTTACCAAATACATATTAAGTTTCATTTTTAATAAAAATGAAAACTAAAACTGAAAACGAAATTAACAGAGACAGCCGCAAAGAAAACCTGAAATTTTATTAACAAAAATCTCGCTCTTCTCTTAACCTAAAACAAAAACCTTAAATTTTAATCAACATGAAATTCGATGAATTTTGATTTATGCTGAAACAAACAGAGCGAGCCGCAAAGAAAAGCAGAGTCGTCCTTTCTAATTGTTTTGTTTCCTTTAAATCAACGAAAGCTACAGTCAAACCAAAGACTAAAAGATTAAAGAATCTTTCAACGACTTTGAAGCCATGCGGAAAATGTATATATACTCTGCAAATTCAGACATATATGCATACCTATCTCCGCGTGTAGAAGAAACCTGTGAGTAATCTGAACCTGAGATGGATCATCCATTCTCTCATGGCTTCCTTCTCATCCTCTTGTTTTCTTCCATTTTATTCACAATACATGCATGTGATCTAACCGAACGCAGCGCCCTCAAGTCCTTCGCGAGCGCTCTGTCTTCCCCGGCATTGAACTGGACTGCTTCAGTTGATTGTTGCCAGTGGGAAGGCATCACATGTAATCAGAATGGTTGGATCATCCAATTGCGGTTGCCATCCAAGGGCCTCACAGGAGGCACTTTTTCTTCATCACTTGGAAACCTTAAGCTTCTTTCACACCTCAATCTCTCCCACAATCTGCTTTCCGGCTCTCTTGAAGCCGGGATGTTCTCGTCCTTGAGTAGCCTTGAGATTCTTGATTTGAGCTATAACTTTTTCTCCGGAGAAATACCATTGTCTTTATCATCAAGTTACATCCAAATAGTTGATTTTTCGAGCAATCAATTCAACGGAACAATTCCATCTTCATTCCTCCAGCATGCCTGGAATTTGAGCAGTTTGAATGTCAGCAATAATCATTTTACAGGCCAAATACCTTCCTCTATCTGTCTTCGTTCCTCCTCTCTTAGAGTCTTGGATTTCTCCCACAACAATTTCAGTGGCCCAATTCCTCCCGGACTTGGAAACTGTTCCGAGTTGGAGGTCTTCCGTGCTGGGGACAATACTCTCTCAGGGTCCCTTCCTGCTGATATCTACAATGCTCAGGCACTTCAAGAAATTTCATTATCTACCAATGGGCTTGTCGGACCCATCAGTGAGAATGTTGGGAAGCTCTCCAAATTAAAGCTCATGCACTTTCAATACAACAATCTCGAAGGTCATCTGCCCCCATCTTTGATGAATTGCACAAACCTTGTTGAAATAAATCTGGGATTCAACTTTTTTAGTGGGAATATCTCTGTGCTCGATTTCTCTAAGCTTACTCAACTTAGTAAACTAGATTGTATAAGTAATAATCTCACTGGCACATGGCCAATAAGCCTCTACTCATGCAAGTCCCTCAAAGCCCTTCGACTGTCTTCAAATAATTTCCAGGGCCAAATCCAACCTGAGATTCTTCAATTGAAAAACTTGACCTTCCTCTCGCTTGCTAGTAACGGACTCACCAATGTCACGGGGGCAATGAAGATACTGACGGGTTTCAAAAGTCTCAAGGTGCTCCTTCTTTCAAAAAATTTTATAGGTGAAGAAATGCCAGATGGGGATATAACTGTCGATTCCGGGTTACAAAATCTCTGTGTTTTCAGTTTATTGAGGTGTGATATGACAGGGCACATACCTGCATGGATTTCAAAGCTCGGGAAACTGGAAGTCCTGGATTTGTCTTTTAACAGACTCACTGGCACAATACCTGGTTGGCTGGGGACTCTTCCGCATCTTTTCTTTTTGTTGTTGCATAACAACTTGATTTCTGGTGAATTTCCAAAGGAGCTTTGCAGACTACAAGCATTAGTATCGCAAAAGGCTGCGAATGACACAGGCAATTGTTCTCTTGAGTTGCCGGCCTACTTTCAACGCGGTAATAATGCAACTATGCTGTCTTCACAGTACAAGTATCTGTCCAACATGCCAAGAGTAATCTCCCTCAGGAACAACAGTTTAAGCGGCAGCATACCCTTTGAGATTGGCCAATTGCAATTTCTTCAACAACTGGATCTAAGCATCAACAACCTCTCCGGCAACATTCCAGACCAAATAGCCAACCTCCCAAAGTTGGAGAGATTAGAACTCAACAGTAACCGTCTGTCAGGCGAAATCCCATCATCACTATCAAATCTCCGTTTCTTGTCTATATTTACTGTTGCATACAATAATCTTGAAGGACCAATACCAGCCGGCACTCAGCTCCAAGGCTTCAGTGTCTCTGCATTCGAAGGGAATCCGAAACTGTGCGGTGCCCCACTTTCAAACCAGTGCTTTCCAAGTAATAGCAATGACGCAGATGAGAATGAGAACAACCAGGATTTGGACGATGATGAGGAGCAAAGTCTATGGTTTGGGTTATCCGTTGCGCTTGGTTTCTTTGTAGGGTTATTGGGATTCTGTTGCCCTTTGCTTCTCAAGAGGACGTGGAGATATGCATATTTCCAACTCCTTGACAATATTCAATTCATGCTCTGTCTGAAGTGGAGAAGGCTTCGAAGAAGGTAGTGTTCATTTTTTCTTTTTTCGATTTGTTTACAATTCCTAATTCTTGTTTTTCTTCTTAACAGGAAAGCCCAAGGCCAAGTCCAAGTCCAAGTCCAAGTCCCAAATCAAAAGGACGAAGTTAAAAGTAGCAAACCGGATGGTGAAACCGTTAGTACAAATCGGTCAGAATATGCAAACAACAGTAACTCTTTCATGGTCCCTGACAACTTCCAAACCACCTCTCTCTTCAATGTTCCAGTTAAAGCTCACTGCCCAGAAGATGAAGAAATATTAATGTGTACGGATTGAACCAAAAATTCTCTAGTGCAAAATATCTATGTAAGAGGAGGATGTTCATTCCCTAATCGGATTGTAAGTTGAATAGCTCTTTTATTTATTTTCTCTCTTTGTTTAGACCAAAATTATGGACTAAACTATCAATCATCAGCTGAAATCACGATGAAAGTTTGATAACATAACATATTAGACAATTTTACACGTGAATAAAGCCTAAGAGTACATCATATATGTTTAACAAAAAAAAGGTATGTCAGATAACGAATCAAACTATTCGTGAAAATCTCCTCGATTTTCATAAACTTGAGCAATCAGTTTGGTTAAGAAGAAAACTGAAACTAACAGAAGGGTCCTGATTGAATTTGATACTACACATCAAAATCTGTGTATATGCAGAATCATTGAGAAGGGTTTGTATTTTTTCCGAAAGTAAAACAAAAAAACTAGCGTAATACGTTCTTAGCACTTCTTATTTTTAGCTTTTCCGAAAGCACGAACCCAAAGTCAATTTAAACCATGTATTACGTTCTTATACTTCTTATTTTTAACTATATAATTATTCATCTGTTAGTTCATTACACTTTCTACTCGAAGCACTTTTATCAAACAATCATATTTTATGGCAAAAGTGTTTTTAGCTTTTTGTTGCGAAAATTAGACAATCAAAATTAATCCCATTATGTCTTGGATTTTAGTGCTCGCAAATATACGAATCATATGATAGTATAGCATATAAGCACGGATATCGTTCCACAAAGATCGAATTGATTCTAAAATTCTTACTAACTAAATTGAAACTAATATAATGAAGAAGCTTTTAACGGAAAAGCTTAACGGAGAAGATATGATATTTGAATTAAACTGAAATAAAACAAAGCTTGAAAATAAAATGCATAGAAATAATTGAAAACATAAGAAAATAAGACCTAGAGCATCCAAACTCACCATAATCAATTCTACTTAATTCCGTTAATATGTTATGCTAATGATGATCAATTTTCCCTAAATTATCCAACTGTCATGGCATCTGGTTGCATCAAAAGTATCTTAACATGTTAACCCTCTATGAAATCTAGATGAATTTAAACAAGTAAGAACTCATTAAACCCTATGAAAAGTGCTTGAAAATCACATAAACCCTAATTGCATGGCATATATGTGTTTATGGTATCAATTGCAAGAAGCTAAACCCAAGTTAAGTATGACATCTACTCTAACTTGCATCAAAACAACTTAACTAAAACTTAGATGGTGATCAAAACAACTCTAACTTGCATTAAAATTGAAAGACCATTTCTCCTGTTGGATTAAAGTTGAGGGATCATTGCTAGAATTTTTCTCATTTTGTTTACCATATTTGCCCCTTGATTTGGCCTCATGTGCGTGGCACATGATTCACTTTGACAGGAGTTCTAACGGAATTGAAGAAAATGATCATATCAGCACGTTTTAAGGAGTTAAGGGATCAATGGTCATTGATTTTTAGTTCAGGGGCCGTTACTCTAATTGGATTAAAGTTGAGGGACATTTGCTACAATTTCCTCAAATAAAAATCAAGTGCATTACGAATAGCAAAAGATATTCAATATGAAATAAAAACGTGATAAAACAATGCCAAAAGGCAATTAAGTATTCATGATCAGACTACATCGAAGCCCTATAAAAGATATAAAAAATCTAGCTTTCTTCTTCCTTGCCGCAACCTTCTCCAATATGATAATTTTGATTTGGTTGAATCCCCTTATCACAAAGAGTATCTCCTTTTATAACCCACTGCAATAAAAATAAATCCTACTAAATTCTAATGAAAACCCCACTAAAATTATAACTAATGGACTTTAAGTCTTTGTTAAATAAAAATAAAATAAACGGAAATAATAAGAACAAATAATCATGTCTGACCTTAAATCCATTGAACAACATTTCCATGTATATTCAAAACCTTTGTAGTCTCATCTTCATATTGTAATACATATGGTTTGGCACAATTAATTAGCCTCCTGCGCAGCTGGAATTACTTTAGACACCCAAAATCACCATTTTCCATTTCTTTTTCGCACAGATTTGGATCCCATCCGGATCCAAATGATGGGGTTCCTAGGGATCCTCACATCTTAGTCATTCATCATATATCGTGCAATCAAAAATCATTTGATTTTTTTTATTTAAAATTAAACATAAATAGTACCTAAAGAAAACTAACCGCACGATCGATGTAAGATAAACGGTTAAAATTTGAGAATCCCTAGAATCCCCACGAAGAGAATCCGAAGAGGATCCTCATCCTTTTTGCACAATTCTGATATTGAAGTCTATTTATTAAAACAATTAAATTTAGTATATTTACACAAATTCCAAAAAAAAAAAAAATACGATAATAATATATGAACATATGCCCACATCAATTTTCCGAAAGCACGCACCCAAAGTCAATGTAAACCTTGTAATACGTTGCCAACCCATGTTCTGCAGGTTTGTTTCTTTTCTATATAAGTGGAAAGCAAAGACTTCAAAACTCAAACATCGCTCACAAGAATTCAAACCATCACCTAAATCTGTCAGGAGAAATCCCAGCATCAATATCAAGTCTCCGCTTCTTGTCTTCATTTACGGTTGCTTACAACAACCTTCAAGGAATAATACCATCCAGCACTCAAATCGAAGGCTTGAATGCCACTGCATTCGGGGGGAACCAAGGACTTTGTGGTGCCCCACTTCCAAACAAATGCCAACAGATGAATACAAGTAATGACACTAAATATGTGCACACTAGTAATGAAAAAGGAGTTCCGTGGTTTCATTTTTCTGTGATTTTTGGTTTTATTTTCGGATTTTGGGGAGTCTGTGGCTCTTTGGTGTTTATTAGGTCTTAACCTGCGTATTTCCTATTTCTGAGCAAAGTTAAAGATAAGTTCCTAGCGATGGCTAATTAAGAAATACGATTATTGTTTGTTAATAGTTTTTTCTATAATAATTTGATGGCATAAAGCCCCTTTCACTTTCACAGCTAGAAATTAGATAAAAGGATTTTTGTAAATAAACTTTGATCGTTGGAATTCATATATTCGGTTGCCAAAAACAGTAACGTTTTGGTTCTTTAGAGGCTTTTGCTTGACAAACAGTGTCACGCTTCGATCCTGAGATACACCTGAAATCGACACGTGACAGTAGACTGTAGGGGGATGCCAAGAAATACAAACTGAAATATTGAACTGAAAATAACAATAATCACGTCTTTTTAAAGAAAGTATAGGTGTAACCTAACACTCCAAGCTCCCTGAACTCTGTTTGCTACCCCAAAGCTCCTCGTATCTACTGAAACCTGCACAATTGCCCCTACACCATGGGAATGGTGCACCCGGCAAACAACAACCCGGATAAGCCGCGAAGCTCGTGTGAGTCACAATAATGCAATGTATGTGATAATATTAAAAACCATCCATCAATCATGGTTTACATACATCAAATATAAAATCATATTTTATGTAATCATAATCAAGTCACTGAAAATCCCAAGGGAGTCACCCAAACATCCAACGGCTCATCTGAAACAAGTCACAAAAGCTCACAACCATAAACTTATACAACACAATGAAAAGTAGGGCTAGAGCGACACAGTTTGGCCAAAGCCTACATCTCTAAAGCTATCTCAATCCAAACTCAATCTGAAGAATCAACAAAGCAATTAATCGGGTTCCGAACCTCTCAACGGAACCATAATATCAAACGAGATTCTGGACCACTCAACGAAATCCAACCAAGATACGATTCGGGACCACTCAACGGAATCACGGAGTAGAAGGGATTCCAGACCTCTCAACGGAATCCAAGTGGATACGATTCTGGAACTCTCAACGGAATCGTGGAGTACAATGGATATCAGACCACTCAATGAAATCCAAGCTGGATACAATTCTGGAGCACTCAACAGAATTGCGGAGCACAAGGGATTCCGGACCACTCAATGAAATCCAGACTGAGCAAGGAACCAGACTACTCAAAGGAACCTCAGCGAAAACCTAGTTCCAAATCCCTCGACGGAACTGAGCAGAAGTCCAAGAATATAACAATGGCTCGAGGAAACAATACATGAACCAAGTACTCAATTTACAAAGGCTTCATGAAATGAAACAAAGCACAAGTATTAAATGTAGAATGGTTCAGCGAAACGAGAAATGAAATAATGAAACGAGGGGTGAAACATGTTTCGAAGCAACAAACCCCATGACAATGGGTTCAAGGCCCATTACCAGCCCTCACATTTCATCACATCGGGCCAAACATACAAATCAAACCATATTTCCAATATGCACGTCAAATCACATTTCATAAAACTACATCGATGGCAAATATATATAATAAAAAAAAAACAATTTTATAAAAAACATAATTATAAAACCAACTCATATTCACACAGGATGAAAGTTATGAAGATAGGGTAATCACCAATATCACATATATTAAAGTCACTCACCTAGCGTCCGCACTACGACTCTCTAGCACGAATATTGAGGCGTCACGAATGATCGTTGCCTAGAACAAATATCAAATCACGTCTCAAAAATTTTTAAGTGATAAACCACGTAACTTACATAAAACACATCCCCAAGGATGTTCTAGAATGATTGAGATCATTTGACCAAAAGTCAACTGTCAGTCAAAGGTCAACCATCGGGTCCACAACCCTAGCAATTCAATCTAAAAGATCCGCACATCGGATTTCAGATCCGTAACCTCCTAAGGTCCACATTATGCTCATAGAACAACATACTAAAATCTCACCACGATCTGATGGTCGGATCTTCGCCAATCACATATTTAAGTGGAGATCAACGTTTGATTTAACAAACTTAAAAATTCAATTCGGGAAGATCCTTACGTTGGATTCCCGATCCATAAGTTCATATTGTCCTCAAATATTACGTATTAAATTTTAGTGACGATCCAACGGTCAGATCGTTGATTGTCATAATGTTCAAATGGCGGACCTTAACGAAAATATGCACAAGCAACAAAATTTTGTCAATCGGATGTCAAATATGGAATCGGACATCAAATTTAACTTAGGGTTGTTAGGGGGTGTCTCGGCCCATGTGCCGAGGTGGCCAGTCGCATCGACTCGCTGGAAAATTCAACTACTCTAAAAATTACCAAATTTCACATAAATGAAGATCTCAATGAGTAGAGCAAGTTTCATACGTGTGGCCAAGTCCAATTTGGCCGAGAAAAGCTCCAATTTCACTCAAACCCGCCGGAAACCTTAGAATGGGTGAGCTTCGATTCTCCTTCCTCGGTGCTCCAACGCCCCTACAACTGTTTGGGTCTTGTTCCTGGGTACAAGGGGAGTTGATTAAGGGTGGTGGTGGGTGGTACAATTCGTCGGAATGACGGAATCGCCGTCAAACTCCACCGGTCACCCGCACAGTTTTACACGATTTTGGACTTAAAAATCCTCAAATTTGGGGGAATAGGGTAGATGGGAAGTTGTGGAAGAGGTTGCAAGTGGTTGATGGGTGAAAATCCCTTGAAAAACGGTTGAGAAACGCCGGAAAACACCCGGGGGTGCTGCGCGAGGATAGGTAGACGGGAATGGTCCTTCTCTCTTTCCTCTCCTGATTGGTTCTCCATCCTTTAATTTGATTGGTCACTTGTCCTTGTAGCTGATTGGTCCCCTTATTTTTTTCTTATTTCTGATTGGGCTTCTTTCCCGTGGGAGTTTAATTAATTAAAAAAAAAAACACAAATTTGAACGCCCATAACTTTTCCGTTATAATCCCGATTCGCTAACGGCTTTCGTCTATGTGCTTGGGGTTTCAAGATCTATTCGAAAACATTAATTTTGACCTCGAAAGGCCAACAAATTTTATAGGGTAATTATGAAAATTCAAACCCGATAACTTATCGATTTAATTATTAAAATTAACGGAATTAAAATGAATTAATAAAAATAACGTAAACGTGAAATATGAATTTAAATAACGAGATACATAATTAATAGTGAAATTATGGGGATAGGATTTCACAAACAGTGTTCAATGGGCAAAGTTCCATCCATCGGGTAAAGTTTTCACACCGAGGAAAAAACTTGGTGCGTAAATATAGCAACCATTGTTTGACGAATAATACAAGTTTCGTTAAATTGTTAGTCGTGCAAAGGTACTTATATTTTATAATTTAGGGTTTACGGTTCGTCGGTCAAAGGTAACATCATTTCCTTGACAAAATTATTTCATCATGTAATAAAATTTGCTCAACGACTTTGTACTATTCATCGGTAAACTCTGCAGTGATGATGTTTGTGCGACGACCATTGCCCGACAAAATTGGGCGTAACATAATTTCATCTTTCTGATGCCTCTTTGTTCGTAGCTTTATTTCTAGGAAATTTGACAGAAACGATGAAAATACAAAATCTCAATTGTCAGAATGATCACTTTTCGGAGAAACCCCAGCGTCATTGGCGGTTGTTAATATCTAGTCATTTTTAATGTATCATACAGTACTTTGCGGTTCAATTCGTCCGCCTTCGAGGTGAATTTGAAACTTTGCGGTGCACCGGTGACGGCATTGGTGCAGATATAAGAACAGCCAAGATTTGGACAATGGGAACCAATTCCATGGTTTCATTTCTCTTTCGCACCTGGGTTCACCACAGGATTTTTCGGAGCTTATGGCTCTTTCATGTTTGAGATCCGCAGATTTACGCAGTTCCAATTCCTAGACAATGTACAAAATCTCTACTTCAGTACTTCTTTAGGGTGAAGAAACTGAACATCCTGTGGTATAGCTCCATCCTATCCATGGGAGATTTTTCAAAGTTTTTGTATCTTTTCCAATAATCTTGTGGTGATTTATTAACGTGACATGCATCGGAAAAAGTTGAGGTTCTATCGTAAATTGGCAGTATTGGTAATGGTTTAATTACTTATGAGCACATGCAACATTCATTCTTTTTTCGATGTGGGATTCATACTCTCAGCCTCTTCCATATGTGGCGAATTATCAAGTCTAACACGTGAATAACACAAATTAGGTGACACGGAGTACATGTGGTTGTTGGACTTCACACGAGAGACAACTTGTCCGAATGCTATGAAAAAAGTTAAGGTTTCACTATAAAACCAACTGGTAATATAATGAGTAGTCTAATTACTGATAAACACATACAAGATCCCTTCTTTTCTCGATGTGGGATTTATACTCTCAACGTGCATTCCAAAAATGTAGAAGACCTGGATCAAGATTCAAGACTTTAATAAACCTTTGAATTCAACCTCGATCAAGATTCTAAGACTTTAATAAACCTTTGAATTCAATCTGCAGTGAGAAAATATCAACATAGAAAAGAATCAATATGTGTGACTCTAGAGTCCTGAAGATAATGCCTCAATATTCTTGATGGGAAACTTTCTTCTAGTTAATTATTGTGGCTTGGCTTTTAAAGTCAAGAAAAAGACTTGCATATAATTGTGAAACAAATCAACATGGTAGGCCATCCAAGTACTACTACTACTGCATTTAACAGTAATTGCTTTTTCTTTAGGTAAATAAATTCATTGAAAAATCAAAGTGCACAATTACGAATGCTGAATGAAATAGTTGTTGATATGATTTTACAACCAATTCTAATTTGAATCGACTAATTCAGTTGAAATAGTTGTTGTCATCTGATAGTTAAATTTTCTAAGTTCTCTTGTTAATTTGGAAAACTTTTTTCTTACTTGTTTGATAATTATTTCAATTTTCAAAAAAGTTAAATAAACAAAGCAAGTTAAAAAAAAAGGCCAAATTTTGAAGGAAATTGACAATCGCACACAAATTTAGCTATTTACATACTCATGTGTAATTATAGTCGTGGATTTTGTTTGGTTTATTCAATCTAATAGTTAGAAATAGTCACTTAGTAATACAGTCTAGTGGTAGAAATATTGTGATTTAAATTAGTCTTTGGCAAGAATCGAACCTAAAACGTCTTACTTACAAGTGAAGAGAAATACTACTAAACCGTAGTACTAAGTGACAATTCACCTCCTATTTTGAAAACTCAAAAAAATTAGCTGTCAATTTTCATTTTTTGAAAACAAAAAACAGTTACCAAATATATATTAAGTTTCATTTTTTAATAAAAATGAAAAATGAATCTGAAAACGAAATTATTATCAAGTGGCTCCTATTTACGTTATGCACGAATTTCCTCAACTTGATTGCATCTAAAAACCTGTCTAGTGATTACAAGTATTGTGGGATTCATTGTCAAAGTATGTAAAACCTTCTTTTTTACCCAAAAAAAAAAAGTATGTAAACCTTCTAATGTGAACTATTTTCACTCACTACTACTGATTTTTTTAGTCTACATATTGTGTACATGAAAGCAAAGACTTCAATTTCAATTAGGGAAGTGTTATTGGCACTCCAAAAATCTCATTCTACACTCCTCATAAGTGTATTTTTTTTTTCTTAATATAGAAAATTTGGAGTGTAGAATGAGATTTTCGTAGTGCTAATAACAATTCCCTTTCAAATATTGTGGGCAAATATCTAAAACCACCTACCTTTTTAAACCTACTTTTTGAGTGATACGAAGGGAAGCGTGAATTAATATGAATTAAAAAACAGGTCTGACTATCTCTTAGTGCAAGATTTGAAAACCCTAGTTGAAGCATGTCTCGCCGGTGCGGCTTTTATGCTACGTATTATTCAATAGTATGAGAGTTTTAATTGTTATATTTGATTTTTGAAACTATTTACATTTTTATTTTCAATCTCAACCAACCATGTCTCACATCAAAAACCTAGAAAACCTCGGTTCGTTAGTAGTGGCTCACTAAATTGTCTCTTCCTTAATTGGGACAACAAAATTGTTAAAACGCTAAAGTTTCAAGTTAACCCAACTATATATTGGTTTGCACTTGTGGTCAATGTCAATGTTAGATTAGTAGTGAGCTGATAAACCGTCTTTAAAACCTTAGTTGAAGCGTGCCCCACATCAAAAAATTAAAAACATCAATTGGGGCACTAGATTGTCTTTAACTGAATTGGAACAATGAACTTACAACGTTGAAGTCGAGGGTTAGCTTAACTATTGGTTTGTACATGTGATCGGTATTTTGTTTGATTAGTAGTAAGTTGCTGAACCGTCTGTCAAAACTTTGATAACTTTGATGCCCTATCTCTAAAGTCATCAAAAACCGTGCATGGACCCTCTTGTGCAACTGATGCTTTGAAGTCTATCTACATTTTCTACACTTATTTCTCTTCTACATATGTAATGGATCTTATCGTCGACAACTTATTTGGCATCATTCCCGACCAGATTCCAGCCTCACCAACTTGGAGAGACGATTCAGACCTCTCAGGAAGTCATCTATCCGACAGAATCCTAGCGTCACTATCGGAGTATTCGTCCAAGGCCTTAATGCACGGCCGTTGAGGGCAACCTGAGACTTCGCCTCAATGCACTGCTGTTGAGGGCAACACGATACTTCGCGGGTCCCGCTTTCGAATTAGTGCAAGTAATAATACAACTAAGTACATGGAAGATGTATGCGAAAATTGCAAGTATAGAAACTGAATCTCACATTAAGTAAGTTAGGTTACTCCTTATATTGTCAATTAGTTGTATAGTTCAACCTCAACTTTTTTCAATAAATTTACCAGTCATTGCACCTAAAAGTTTCCGTAATTTACAGTTATTTCACATCACAAAACGACCATTTCACTGGCGAAACAGGAAAAAATTATTGGAAAAATTAGGGTCTAATTGTTATATTAAATCACATAAAAATTTAAGAAATAATCCATTCAATTATATATCAAAATTAATGCATGCACATGAGTAACCAATGTTAATGGAACATGATATAATGGAATAGAAAAACCTAGAAAATACGGTCGAGACAAGTGTTGGACACTTTGTCCTTAAGACAAGATTACGCCCCACTACGGAGCTTATGGTTGATCGGCGCATGTCTTCCAAGATACAATGACCCCGTCCTTGTAATAGTAGCACTCCAAATCACAAGGCTCCATGAACCACGATTGTGTTGAAAACTCTCTCATATGGATTCAATGAGACTCTCTAATAGTTAGTGCACTATAGGTATGATTATGTAAAACAATGAAAAGTTTTTTTGTGATTGTAGGGGACTTCCCTATTTATAAAATGTGAGATACCTCTTTGGAAAACATGTTACTATTCATGAAGAGTCAAAAGTTGCAACATTTCATTTAAGTAGACATATCTTTCTAACAAAAGGTTCCACTTCTAATTTCCATTCAATTAATAAATTTAATATAATAATATTATTATTAAATTTTCCAACAAAAATAAAAAACCCAAAGACCATTTTGAGGGGCATTTTCGTCTGCACATTGCATGTGAAC
The DNA here is from genome assembly GCF_041283825.1 of Pyrus communis. Taxonomy (NCBI): domain Eukaryota; kingdom Viridiplantae; phylum Streptophyta; class Magnoliopsida; order Rosales; family Rosaceae; genus Pyrus; species Pyrus communis. The sequence goes on along the minus strand of NC_142575.1, from coordinate 1,198,069 downwards.
AGTGCACCCGAGTTTGGGTTTTAGTATAGGCATAATATATCGAAAAAGTTGATTCTACCATAAAATCAAAAGTGCACAATTACGAATGCTGAATGAAATAGTTGTTGATATGATTTTACAATTAATTCTAATCTGATCAACTAATCCAGTTGAAATGGTGGTTGTCATTCGATAGTTAAATTTTCTAAGTTCTCTTCTTAATTTGGAAAACTTTTTTCTTACTTGTTTGATAATCATTTCAATTTTCAAAAAAGTTAAATAAAAAAAGCAAGTTTAAAAAAAAGCCAAATTTTGAAGGAAATTGACAATCGCACACAAATTTAATTATAGTCGTGGATTATGATTGGTTTATTCAATCTAATAGCTAGGAATAGCCACTTAGTAATACAGTCTAGCGATAGCAATACTATGATTCAAATTTGCTTTTGGCGGAAATCAAACCTAAAACGTCTTACTTACAAGTGAAGAAAAATACTACTAAACCGTAGTACTAAGTGACAATTCACCTCCCATTTAAAACTCAAAAAATTTAGCTGTCAATTTTCATTTTTTGAAAACTAAAAACAGTTACTAAATATATATTAGGTTTCATTTTTTAATAAAAGTGAAAACTAAAACTAAAAACGAAATTATTATAAAGTGGCTCCTATTTACGTTATGCACGAATTTCCTTAACTTGATTGCATGATTGCATCAAAAAACCTGTCTAGTGATTACAAGTATTGTGGGACTCATTGTCAAAGTATGTAAAACCTTCTTTTCTACCAAAAAAAAAGTATGTAAAATTTCTAATGTGAACTATTTTCACTTACTACTACTGATTTTTCATTCTATATATTGCGTACATAAAAGCAAAGACTTCAAATTTCAAATACTGTGGACAAATATCTAAAGCCACCCACCTTTTTAAACCTACTTTTTTAGTGAAAACTATAGCGATACAAAAGGACGTATGAATTAATATGAATTGAAAAACAGGGCTCACCATCTCCTAGTGCAAGATTTGAAAACCCTAGTTGAAGCATGTCTCACGAGTGTGGCTTTTATGCTACGCATTATTCAATAGTATGAAAGTTTTAATTGTTATATTTGATTTTTGCAATTATTTACATATTTTATTTTGATTCTCAACGAACCATGTCCCACATCAAAAACCTAGAAAAGCTCGGTTCATTAGTAGTGGCTCATTAGACTGACTCTACCTCAATTGGGACAATAGATTTGTTAAAATGCTAAAGTTTCAAGTTAATCCTACTATATATTGGTTTGCACATATGGTCAATGTCAATGTTCGATTAGTAGTGAGCTAATAAACTGTCTCTAAATCCTCAATTGAAGCATGCCCAGCATCAAAGAGTTTAAAAACCTCGGTTGGGGCACTAGATTGTCTTTACCCAAATTGGAACAATAAATTTATAACACTAAAGTTGTGGGTTGGCCCAACTATTGGTTTGCACATGTAATCAGTATTTTGTTTGATTAGTAGTAAGCCGATGAACCGTTTCTCGAACTTTGATTACTTTTGATGCCCTGCCTCTAATGTCATCAAAGTCGGAAAGGAATAATCCAAAAACCTTGTATGGACCCTCTTGTGCAACTGATGCTTTGAAGTCTATCTACATTTTCACACTTATTTCTCTTGTACATATGTAATGGATCTTAGCGACAGCAATTTCTTTGGCATCATTCCAGACCAAATTCCAGCCTCACCAACTTGGACAGACGATTCAGACCTCTCAGGAAATCATCTATCCGACAGAATCCTATCGTCACTATCGGAGTCCTCGTCCAAGGCCTCAATGCACTGCCGTTGAGGGCAACCCGATACTTCGCGGGTCCTGCTTTCGAATTAGTGCAAGTAAGTTAGATTACTCCTCATATTGTTAATTGATTGAATGGTGAAACCTCAACTATTTTCAATAAATTTACCTGTTTTTGCACCTAAAAGTCTTTGTAATTTACAGTTATTTCACATCACAATACCCCTTTTTCTCAAAAATCAAAAAACAAAAATAAACAATTGTGGGACAACTCAAGTGGTAGGGTACAGTCAAACCAAAGACCAAGAGATTAAAGAATTTTTCAACGACTTTGAAGTCGTTGCCTTATCGCCCATAATCTACCAAAACATTATATATATATATATATATAATATATATATATATATAGAGAGAGAGAGAGAGAGAGAGAGAGAGAGAGAGAGAGAGAGAAGGCTGCTGCTTAATATATTCATACTCTTACCAACCTGTGAGTAATCTGAACCTGAGATGGATCATCCATTCTCTCATGGCTTCCTTCTCATCCTCTTGTTTTCTTCCGTTATATTCACAATACATGCATGTGATCTAACCGAACGCAGCGCCCTCAAGTCCTTCGCGAGCGCTCTGTCTTCCCCGGCATTGAACTGGACTGCTTCAGTTGATTGTTGCCAGTGGGAAGGCATCACATGTAATCAGAACCGTTGGATCATCCAATTGCGGTTGCCATCCAAGGGCCTCACAGGAGGTACTTTTCCTTCATCACTTGGAAACCTTAAGCTTCTTTCGTACCTCAATCTCTCCTACAATCTGCTTTCCGGCTCTCTTCAAGCCGGGATGTTCTCGTCCTTGAGTCGCCTTGAGATTCTTGATTTGAGCCATAACCTTTTCTCCGGAGAAATACCATTGTCTTTATCATCAAGTTACATCCAAATGGTTGATTTTTCGAGCAATCAATTCAACGGAACAATTCCGTCTTCATTCCTCCAGCATGCCTGGAATTTGAGCAGTTTGAATGTCAGCAATAATCATTTTACAGGCCAAATACCATCCTCTATCTGTCTTCGTTCCTCCTCGCTTAGAGTTTTGGATTTCTCCCACAATAATTTCAGTGGTCCAATTCCTCCCGGACTAGGAAACTGTTCCGAGTTGGAGGTCTTCCGTGCTGGCGACAATACTCTCTCAGGATCCCTTCCTGCTGATATCTACAATGCTCAGGCACTTCAAGAAATTTCATTATCTACCAATGGGCTTGTCGGACCCATCAGTGAGAATGTTGGAAAGCTCTCCAAATTAAGGCTCATGCGCCTTCAATACAACAATCTCCAAGGTCATCTGCCCCCATCTTTGATGAATTGCACAAACCTTGTTGAAATAAATCTGGGATTCAACTTTTTTAGTGGGAATATCTCTGTGCTCGATTTCTCTAGACTTACTCAACTTAGTAAACTAGATTGTATAAGTAATAATCTCACTGGTACCTTGCCAATAAGCCTCTACTCATGCAAATCCCTCAAAGCACTTCGACTGGCTACAAATGATTTCGAGGGGCAAATCCAACCTGAGATTCTTCAATTGAAAAACTTGACCTTCCTCTCGCTTTCTCGTAACAGACTCACCAATGTCACGGGGGCAATGAAGATACTGACGGGTTTCAAAAGTCTCAAGGTGCTCCTTCTTGCAAAAAATTTTAAAGGTGAAGAAATGCCAGATGGGGATATAACTGTCGATTCCGGGTTACAAAATCTGTGTGTTTTCAGTTTACTTATGTGTCATATGACAGGGCACATACCTGCATGGATTTCAAAGCTCGGGAAACTGGAAGTCCTGGATTTGTCTTTTAACAGACTCACTGGCACAATACCTGGTTGGTTGGGGACTCTTCCGCATCTTTTCTTTTTGTTGTTGCATAACAACTTGATTTCTGGAGAATTTCCAAAGGAGCTTTGCAGACTACAAGCATTAGTATCGCAAAAGGCTGCGACTGAAACAGGCCATTGTTCTCTTGAGTTGCCCGTCTACTTTCAACGTGGTAATAATGGAACCGTGCTGTCTTCACAGTACAAGTATCTGCCCAACATGCCAAGAGTAATCTCCCTCGGGAACAACAGTTTAAGCGGCAGCATACCCCTTGAGATTGGCCAATTGCAATTTCTTCAACAACTGGATCTAAGCATCAACAACTTCTCCGGCAACATTCCAGACCAAATAGCCAACCTCCCAAAGTTGGAGAGATTAGAACTCAACAGTAACCATCTGTCAGGCGAAATCCCATCATCACTATCAAATCTCCATTTCTTGTCTACATTTACTGTTGCATACAATAATCTTGAAGGACCAATACCAGCCGGCACTCAGCTCCAAGGCTTCAGTGTCTCTGCATACGAAGGGAATCCGAAACTGTGCGGTGCCCCACTTTCAAACCAGTGCTTTCCAAGTAATGGCAATGAGACAGATGAGAATGAGAACAACCAGGATTTGGACGATGATGAGGAGCAAAGTCTATGGTTTGGGTTATCCGTTGTGCTTGGTTTCTTTGTAGGGTTATTGGGATTCTGTTGCCCTTTGCTTCTCAAGAGGACGTGGAGATATGCATATTTCCAACTCCTTGACAATATTCAATTCATGGTCAATCTGAAGTGGAGAAGGCTTAGAAGAAGGTAGAGTTCTAGAATCTAGACTCTCTGTTCATTTTTCTTTTTTCAATTTGTTTTCAATTCCTAATTCTTGTTCTTCTTCTTAACAGGAAAGCACAAGGCCAAGTCCAAGTCCCAAATCAAAAGGACGAAGTTAAAAGCAGCAAACCGGATAGTGAAACCGAGAGTACAAATCGGTCAGAATATGCAAACAACAGTAACTCTTTCATGGTCCCTGACAACTTCCAAACCACCTCTCTCGTCAATGTTCCAGTTAAAGCTCACTGCCCTGAAGATGAAGAAATATTAATGTGTACGGATTGAGCCAGAATTTCTCTAGTGCAAAATATCTATTTAAGAGTAGGATGTTCATTCCCCAATCGGATTGTAAGTTGAATAGCTCTTTTATTTATTTTCTCTCTTTGTTTAGCCAAAATTATGGACCAAACTATCAATCATCAGCTGAAATCACGATGGAAGATTGATAACATAACATATTAGACGATTTTACACGTGAATAAAGCCTAAGAGTATACATCATATATGTTTAACCACAAAAAGGTATGTCACATAATGAATCAAACTATCCATGAAAATCTCCTCGATTTTCATAAACTTGCGCAATCAGTTTAGTTAAGAAGAAAACTGAAACTAACAAAAGGGTCCTGATTGAATTTGATACTACACATCAAAATCTGTGTATATGCAGAATCATTGAGACGGGTTTATATTTTTCCCAAAGTAAAACAAAAAAACTAGTGTAAGTTGGGTTTTCACTTACTTCTTCTAGTTTGCACGGGTTGCAAGTCGGAAGTCGTTGAACACGAGCAGAAGCCGAAATCACAGAGCTCCAACTTTCGCAAGAGGAGGCGGTTCAGGAAATGTGTTACAGTGGCACCTAAGTTCCTAACCCTGCAAATTGGCCATTGTTGGAAACTTGAAAACAATCTGGAAATCTGGGAAAAAAAAAAAAAATGCAAAAGAACACGGTTCAGGAATTTCATCAAACAGTTTACGTGCAATATCTTTTCAAAAAGTTTAAAACTGCAATTGTATTGTGAGCGTAAGATAGCACATTAAGGAAGAAACATGTCAATGCAGCTTAATCGTCTACAAAACAAGCATGCAATGTAACAGTTTTTTCTGTTGAAATTTTTGGCAAACAAATGTCTGGGTCTACAATTTGATGATGTCGAAAGAGGTTTTCTTCGGGAAGGTTTTTTTGACGAGGCCTAATACACTAGGCCTACCTACAACTAAGGCGTCGGGAGTAAATTTAACTTCAGAGTAGGCTAAAAATAATATAGTTTAAATTCGTTTTTTACGAGAATCGAACCTAAAACTCATCATCTTCCTTAGTTAGGATGGGACTAACGAGTATAAGAATTGTGAAGCTTTATATGCATTAGGAGATGTGGCTGAAGAGGCGTGGGTGTTTCTTCTGTTTTATATAACATGCCCTTTATTCAAATGGATTCCATTTTTTTAATAAAATGGGGACTACTTCTGGCCCATTCTATATTGAATTTTAATATTCAAATTGTTTATTTTTCAAATTATATTTCATAGATCATTTTTAAAAAATATTAGTCAAAATAGAAATGTTTGAGATATTTAATTGAGTTGAGTTTAAAGAAATTGACAAACACTATGTTCTAAAAAATATTGAAATTTCCTTACGACAATTAAATGGGTACATAGTTTTGGAATGAATTGAATTTTTTTTTTATATGATCTATAAATGAAGACTAAAAAAATAGATAGTTTAAATCGTTGAAGTTTGATATAAAGTAAAACCTACAACTTATCCCCATTTTTAATATTATAGTATTTTGAATAAAGCATCTTAATCGCGAAAAAAATAAAAAAATAAAAAAATACAACGCATCTTACCCAACTAAAAAGAAAACAAAATGCTCCATTAAATCCCTTAATCATGACTTAATTAAACCACCGAGTCCAATCTGCTAAGAAATAAAGAAACCAACTTAGATAAGTGGGGCATGTCGATGTCCAAAATTTCAAGCATTCTTGGTGTTAATTATTCTGAGCTTATTTGGATAAAATGTACTTTTAAAATGGCTAAAAGTATTATGCATGTTAATTATTATGAGCTCGTTTGGACTTGATTAATTCCCTTAATCATGACTTAATTAAACCACCGAGTCCAATCTGCTAAGAAGGAAAAAAACCAACTTAGATAAGTGGGGCATTTCGATGTCCAAAATTTCAAGCATTCTTCGTGTTAATTATTATGAGTTCGTTTGAATGTACTTTTAAAATGGTTGAAAGCATTTTTAAATAAAATGTTTGTGATATCCGGTCCCCAAAATTATTTTTATTTTATTTTATTTTATTCTTGATGTATTTCGAATATTTGATTGGAACTGGTTCGTTAATTCTTCAAATTTGAGAAAAACAAAGTGAGAGGTACTTTAGTCATTTCCAATTTTCTCGACCTTTTTGGTCAACTCTTGAATTGGTTAGGTAGAGTTTGATTCCATGAGCGCGTAGGTGTAAACGAATCTTATTTCCAAGTCAGAACGGAAAAGTTAGAGTCGTTTGAAGTTGATGGCATTTTGGTAATTTTACCAAAATGCTATAAATGGGAGTGAAGCCTTCAGAAGAGGGGGAGGTTTCTGAAAATGAAAGGGGGTAGCTGTTATTAACCCGTTTTAGGGGAGTTTTGGAACCATTAACCCACAAACTTGACCCACTTGTATCTTCTTCATCTGAGCTTCATTTTGGGTGATCTTGGTGTTCATGGAAAGCTCTTGACGAACCCTACATTTCTGTGGTGTTAGATTTTCCAATTTCTTTTTCATCTTTGCAGTTCGAAGCCACAAAGCCCACGACTTTTCCGGCGGTTTTATTATTTTTCCGGTGATTCCGGCAACCCTTTCCTTTGAGTGAGGCATGAAACTTCATCTACTCTTCATAATCTTCAAGTTGGTATGCTTAGTTTGTGCTTTCATATTCATTTTAGAGTTGGGTATTTAGAACCCTAGAAATCCGGTTTTCTCCGGTGAATTTAGACGGTTTCTGGTTAGAATTTATCGTTGGCCTAGTTGTGAAAAGTGGTTCCCTTGTTGAGCTCTAGCTACCACGTAAATTTGAGCTTATCTAGTTAATGTTGAAAATTCGGGGTTTCTAAACCATCCATCTTGACTACCACCGCGTGTGGCGGTGCGTGGGGTCGTTCATGAGTGTTGTCTAGGTTCCAAATACCTTTTTGTGACCCTGTGAACCTATGTCTAGCTCGGTTTCCCAAAATTCAATTATTTGGTGTGGTGATCAATCTGGACCGCCACTTGTTTGTGTGATTGACAACAATCCGACCGTTGGATCATAATGAAATTTTAGTATGTTATTCTAGAAACATAATGTGGATTTTGGGAAGTTATGGATCATAAATTTGATGTGCAGATCTTCAAGATTGAATTACGTAGAGTGGTGGACCCTATCATTGACCGAGAGTTGAATTGTTGTCAACATGTCTCATTACATTCTAAATAATAAAATTAGTACGGAAGACTTAAGTGAAGTCTAGTGGCCTACATTGGTTAGAGAGTGACTTGAATATATGTGATATGGTTATTACCTTGATTTCTTATATTGGTATCATCTGTGAATATGACTTAGTTTTATAATGTGAGTTCTATTGACATGTGATTATATATATATATATATATATGTATGTATGTATGTATGTATTTAGCCATAGACCTATGTTTATTAAACATGATTTGGCTTGTGTACTAATAATGATCGTGATATGTGTTTTGACATGCATATTTGAAAGGTGGTTGATTTGCATAGATGGTATGATATGATGAAATGTGAGTGATTTTAATATATGTGAATATGAATTGGTTTTATACTTATGTTTCCTATAAATTGTTAATTTTTATATTTAGCCATCAAGGTAGTTTTATGAAGTGGGATTTGACGTGCATATTGGAAATATGGTTTGTTTTGTATGATTGGCTTGATTTGATGAAAGGTGAGGGTTAGTGGTGGACCGTTAACCCATTGTCATGGGGTTTGTTGCTTCCAAACATGTGTCAACGCTCGTTTCATTATTTCATTTCTTGTTTCGTTGAGCCTTTATAACTTAAGTAACTTGATTCATATGTTGTTTCATTGATTGGTGGTTATGCAATGTACTCCATAATTCCGTTGAGTGATGGTTCGGAATCCTTCCTACTCCACTCCGTGATTCCGTTGAGTGATGGTCCGAAATCCCTCTTACTCCGCGATTCCGTTGAGTGATGGTCCGGGATTGTATCCACCTTCGGTTTCATTGAGTTTAGATTGAGATAGCTTCAAAGATGTAGGCTTCGGCCGAACTGTATCGCTCTAACCCTACTTTTCATTGTGTGCATGAGAATATGGTTGTGAGAGGTTGTGATTGTTTCAGGCAAACCGTTGGATGTCTAGGTGACTCCCTCTGAGTTTTCAAAAGTTTGGTATTGATTACTTATGAATGATTTATATTCAAGGTTTATAAATTGTGATTGATGGCTGGTTTTATTATTGTATCACATGCTTATATTATTGTCACTCACCCGAGCCTCTCGGCTTATCTGAGTGCCTGATTTGCCATTTTACCAATCCCATAATATTGGTATTGACTTTACATATGACAAGTCTGGGTAGATTATGAGAAACCGCTTGATATTTTGGTTCTGTTGAGTGGTCCGGAATCCTTGCCCTTGTTCATTCCGTAAGTTGATCTTAGAATCCTAAATTCGAGTAGATGGGAATTACCCACAATAGATATTGTGAAAATAAATTCGAATTAGCATGTTTATTACTCATAATCCAAGTGGGGAATTATATAGAGTTTCTTGGTTAATTTGTGAAATGTTACATTATCACACTGTTTGATTAACGTAATTAAATGCTAAGATTGTGCATCTTAGATTCATGAATTGATTAATTGACGGGATTGTGGAATGACGTTGGATATGAGTGTGGTTATTATGAGTATTTTAGTTGATTAATATTTCTAGAGAATAATATGTACTTTGTTAATTCTTAAATATGTTACACGCTATGAAATGCGATTTTATGTGGGAAACATGATGAATTATGTGATGGATGAAGTGGAAATGTTAATCGTCATGTGGGATTCTCATGTTGGATATCATTGTTATTGTTATGATTAGACTTGTTGATAAATGTGGCTAGAGAATGGTATTGTGCTTCGTTGGTTCTTTGAAATGATATATGTTGTGAATTGCGGTATCATGTTGCGACATAATGACCTATATATAGATGGAGGGGAAATCATGATTTTCAGGTGGGTTTGTTATGTAACCCTGAGTCTAGTAATTTCATGCTTGTCAAGTTCTATTGATTGATTGAGAAATGTTATGCCTTTTGACTTAATCGGACTGTGATATATGTCAATTATTGTGCATGACGAACTACGAATGGCTTGATCCTTGTTTAGGGTACGTAGGCAGTCTAACAGGAAGGTTAGATGCAGCCATAAGGAATACGAAAAATTACTATGCGATTCGATTATTGAGTTGTGCTTTGCCCATATCCTAGAGGCGGGGTATGATAGAGACAGATTTTTGGTGACGTCATGTGTCAATTCTGGACGTATGTCGGGATTGGGGCCTGACAATGTTCATGTGTTTCTTCTAGGAAACACTTTAAGTGCTTCGAAGATTTACTTACATCTTTACTAAAGATTGGTTCTAAAAACATTTTCACCAAAAACGTTTTCAATCATTATAAAAGTATATTCAAACGAGTTCTATAACTTTGCAAGAGGAATGTTAAGTAGATTCTATCAAAATAAGATTCTCTCAAAATTGACTTTTTGTAAACTCTTTGTCACTTTATATTTTTGGCACAGTGTTTTGTACCGTTGACACAAGAATTTACTTTAGACTGTGAGATGACAGAGAGTTTATAGAAAGTTTCATTTTGAGTGATTCTCTTCAGCATTCCACTCTCTTTCCAATTCCAAAGTTAAGATAGAGATAAAATATAAGAAAAACTAATGAAAATGGGTTGAAAATTTTGAATTTTAACGATAAAGACAAAATAAAGGGTAAAGTGAATAGTACCAGGATTGACTTTTAGTGTAAAAATGTGGTTTTTCGTTAAAATGAACAGTACTACAGGCTTTTCGTTAAAATTTCCTAAAATATATAGTAGTAAAATAAGTCACACATGATGGACCGACACCATTCTATGGTAGTAATTCTAACGCGTGACTGTATTATTTATTTTTTACGAGATATATTTAGAGAAGAAAAATAGAGCAGGTGACCTTGACTTATAAGTTCCTTCATGGAATAGTACTTGTGCGATGCTAAATCTTGGAGAGTTCACGAATTAATTAATGATGATCTCATTTCTACTTTTTAATTCTTAACTACATAATTATTTATCTGTTAGTTCATAACTCTCCTATTTAACACTACTCCAACAACACTTTATCAAACAACCATTTTCACGGTAAAAATGCTTTTAACTCTTCAAAAAGCATGAGCCCAAATTCAATTTAAATTAGGGATAAGCAAGATTTGATTTTGTGCGGTTTTGAGTGAAATTGAAAACAAAACCGAAAGTTTTACGGTTTGATTCGGTATGTTTTTTAGACTAAAATTGAAATGAAACCAAATCATTTGGTTCGGTTTCGGTTCAGTTTTAAACCATTTACAAACAAAATAAAAAAATAGCTTCAAATCTCTTATCTTAATTTAATTTGTCAACTCCCTATACTCTTTCAATGTCGTTTCATAACAATATTATCAAACCATGAAAAATAGATTGCTGAAAGATTAATTAGCAATGTAAGTTCCAAATTCGTGTTGGAAAATATAGTTTCTTGCTAGACTTGTTGAAGTGGAAAGGAGCAAAAGGGACTTCTCATTTATGGGCATATTAGAAGGAGGAAACACCTTCTCTTTCAAATCAAAACAATGTTGTTGACTCTGGAGCTGTGAAAGAGAACTTACAGGCTTACAATGGTTCATTGTTTGGCGGTGGGGGGTTTAGCCTCCAAGAATCAAAGTTGTTGCACGGTGAGCGTGAGACAAATTGATTTGCAAATTTTGTTTTGTGTAAGGTGCGAAGAACATATGAGAGTTGAGATAGAAAGAATGATTGGATGAGTGACCGAGAGTCGAAGACTAAGAGAGAGATGAATTTTTAGCATGGTCGAGTCCATACTAAAGTAATGGACTTTAACAAACAATCAACTATAACACAACACCTAATATGGGTATTTAATTAAATATTTTATTTTTTGCTTTGCGGTTCAGTTTCAAAAGGCTGAAACCAAAGCCAAACCATTTTCCTTCACTGCAATTCGATTTCAAACTGAAACCGTTTCAAAACTGCAAAATCAAACCGTTCGATGCGGTTCGATTTGATTCGTGTTTCAATTTCGATTTCCGATTTCAAATGCCCACCTCTAATTTAAACCATTTTTCAAGACAAAAGTGCTCTTAACTCTTGAAAAAGCACGAGCCCAAAATCAATTTAAACCTTCTAATACGTTGCCAACCCAATGATTAGACCTTCCGTTAGTGACGTCCCATTTCACTTATGGGTAATTCCGAAACCGAAATAGAATGCGAACAAACACAATTACATTTCTCCCAAAGCATTCCAGCGTTTATCGAGCTTTTGAAGAATTAGAAAATTGCTGGGATCCATGTGCAAATAATATTAGTAATCAATTTTCTAAATTACTCAGAATTAGATTACTTAGATGGAGGTGCGATCTGGACTGCAGGGTAAAGTCTCTATCCGGAATCAAACCAAGTGATGTAGAACACTTGTGGCTGTTAGACTTCACACATGCGATAACTTGCTCTGATTTCATGAAGAAGTTGAGGTTCCACTTTAAAATAGCAATGTGGAAGTAGCTCAATTACTCATAAGCACACGCCAAGTCCTTTCTTTTTCCAATATGAGATTTATATTCTCAATAATATTAAGGTGCTTTGAATAAAGCATCTTAGAGCATCTCCAAAGTAGATGCCAATTTTAAACATCAAAATGATATTTGATGGTTTATGTGGTAATTTGACATTTTATACAATATTTTGTTCCACCCGGTATGTTAAATAATAATGTCATTTAATAAAAAAAAATTATCTTTTTGTGGAGTCCAATGATTAAGGCAACCAATCGAATATTTGAAAAACATAACAACATTTATTATATATTATATTAATCTATTAAAAAAATCATTTAATAAATTTGACAGCAAAAGACTTTGCCTTCAAATGACTCAACACCATGTAAGAAATTGAAGGCTAGGTTGGAGAGAGTTTGCTGCCATTTTTTGCTATTGTATGCCTACGTGACAGATTTGAAAACCCAAGTTGAAGCATGTCTCGCCGGTGTAGCTTTTATGCTATGCATTATTCAATTGTATGAGAGTTCTAATTGTTATATTTGTTATACCTTCCTCTAGCTGTCTTCGTTCCTCCTCGCTTAGAGTCTTGGATTTCTCCCACAATAATTTCAGTGGCCCAATTCCTCCCGGACTAGAAAACTGTTCCGAGTTGGAGGTCTTTCGTGCTGGCGACAATACTCTCTTAGGGTCCCTTCCTGCTGATATCTACAATGCTCAGGCACTTCAAGAAATTTCATTATCTACCAATGGGCTTGTCGGATCCATCAGTGAGAATGTTGGGAAACTGTAACAACCCGTCTCGGAATTTACGTAAGAAAATAGGTATTTTTGTATTTTCACTAAGTTTGGGGGATACCTTTCTTTTTAAAATTGTTTTTGAGTTTTAATTGGTGAGCCCAAAGGGCCCATCCCCTGATTCTGTCCCCCCGAGCCTCTCATCTCTTTCTTCTCTCTCAGTCTCTCTTCTCTCTTTCTTTCTCTCTGTCTTTCTCTCCCTCCCTCCGAGCAAAACACACACACACACACACACACCCATGCCCACACCTATAGCTCTTTTCTAACCCCGTGGTTGTGTTTTAGACGTCAAACCATGAAGAAACCACCTCATAGACATTTCCTAGTTTTCCGGCGATCACTGCCCCTTTCGAGGAAATTTCAGGCCAAACCACTGCGATTTGGCCGGCGTGCAAGGTATCAATCTCTTCGTCTCGCTGAGTACTAAAACTTTCCTTTTTGTTTCACCCAATTGCATTGAGTATTGAAGAAGTTATACTCATTTGAATCTTACCCAATTTCCGGCGGACACCCATGGCTTCCAGGCTGTTTTCCGGCCAACTCCGACCACTATGACGGGAACCAAGGGTATATTTCGATTCCTTACCTTCGGGGCTTCAATTTGGTGAATGACATGTTTTGGTTGAGTTTTGAGCTCCATCGGAGCTTGGGAATTCTCCAGCCGAAATCTTGCCCTCTCCCTCATTGGAATCCGGCGAACCACCAAACCCAAGGCCTTTGGGCCTTTCCTGCCAAGTCCAAAACCCTGGGCAGCCCAACCCAACCTTTTTTTTATTATTTTTATTTTGGTTTTGTTACTTTAAAGGCCTTTCGGCTGTTTCCTTTAGGGCATTCGGCCCATTAACCCTAAACCCACTAGACCCAAACCCAGATCCAACCCAAGTCCAAACCCTTTAACCCAATCCGGATCCAAGCCCAAACCCGTTTGACCTGTTGACCTGGACCCAGACCCGGTCAACGGTCATCGTTGACTTTGACCGGTCAACGGTCAACATTGACCGTTGACTTTTTGGGTTTTCGTGCGGGACTCTTCCTAGGCTAATTTCGACGTCCTTAACCCGTTTCCGATGTCCGTTTTCCCAAATTCAATCGTTTGAGTAGAGTTTGACTAAATGTACCATTTATGTGCTTAGGGGCGATTATCTGTGGCGTTTCCTTCCTTGCTAGATGGCGTGGCTTTTTTACGGCAAAGTACTGTGAGTGGACCCCTTCTAAAAATGCATGTTTTAATGGTAGAATTGCATACATAGAAAAGCATGACTTCACAATTATGTTTTATGAACGTTTTACGAGATAATATGCTTACTGAGGCTAGTTTGAATTATTAATATCTTTTCCTATAACCCATGTTCTTGTAGAATATCTGATGGATGACGATATGATATTTAGAACATGTTTAGAACACCTCTTTATAGTATAGATGATGGATGACTTTATACTATGAAGTTGATTTTCAATATATATATGTTAACTGGTTTTGTACTTACCTAGTGGTCTTTTCCGCTACGGGACGTAGAGATAGATCCGGTCCGTCCCCGGCGACGGTTTGGTGTTGGCATAGGGCCTGGAGTGTGTTTTCCTCTGACTGTCTGCTCAGAGACGGGGAGCCGGCATGAGGCTTGAAGAGTTATCGGACATTCACTAGTGTTTATTATTTATGCGAATTATGATTTGAGATATTGCACGACATGCTAGGTTTCGGAAAACCTATGTTTATCATTATATATGTGTTTTCATAAAACCTGGGGGTTAGTATGTTGATAACTGTTTTATTATATATATATATCAACTTGGTCCACTCATGTTTGTTTTGCGCCCCCTTCAGGACTTAGAATTGAGGCATACAATCCCGACGTCCAGGCACTTCCGCATCGACATCTTCGAGTTCTCTCGGTGTAGGACCCACTCCTTTGTTTCTTTCAATTTTATATTATTTTCTTTTAATGTTCTAGATTAGTGGTGTGCTCTGAACACGGTCCTTATTTACATATTCATTATTCTTTTATATTTATAAACCTTATTTATCCTTTGTTTTCAGTATTTACACTCAATAAATGGCTTTCGTCACCCTCGGGTGTCGGCTAGCACGTGCCTATCCTAGTATTCGGGGAATATCGGGGTCGGGGCGTGTCAGAAGCTCTCCAAATTAAAGCTCATGCGCCTTCGTTACAACAATCTCCAAGGTCATCTGCCCCCATCTTTGATGAATTGCACAAACCTTGTTGAAATAAATCTGGGATTCAACTTTTTTAGTGGGAATATCTCTGTGCTCGATTTCTCTAATCTTACTCAACTTAGTAAACTAGATTGTATAAGTAATAATCTCACTGGTACCTTGCCAATAAGCCTCTACTCATGCAAGTCCCTCAAAGCACTTCGACTGGCAACAAATGATTTCGAGGGCCAAATCCAACCTGAGATTCTTCAATTGAAAAACTTGACCTTCCTCTCGCTTTCTCGTAACAGACTCACCAATGTCACGGAGGCAATGAAGATATTGACGGGTTTCAAAAGTCTCAAGGTGCTCATTCTTTCAAAAAATTTTAAAGGTGAAGAAATGCCAGACGGGGATATAACTGTCGATTCTGGGTTACAAAATCTGTGTGTTTTCAGTTTATATAGTTGTCATATGACAGGGCACATACCTGCATGGATTTCAAAGCTCGGGAAAGTGGAAGTCCTAGATTTGTCTTTTAACAGACTCACTGGCACAATACCTGGTTGGCTGGGGACTTTTCCGCATCTTTTCTTTTTGTTGTTGAATGACAACTTCATTTCAGGTGAATTTCCAAAGGAGCTTTGCAGACTACAAGCATTAGTATCGCAAAAGGCTGCGAATGAAACAGGCCATTGTTCTCTTGAGTTGCCCGTCTACTTTCAACGTGGTAATAATGCAACTGTGTTGTCTTCACAGCACAAGTATCGGCCCAACATGCCAAGAAGCAGCAACATACCCTTTGAGATTGGCCAATTGCAATTTCTTCAACAACTGGATCTAAGCATCAACAACTTCTCTGGCAACATTCCAGACCAAGTAGCTAATCTCACAAAGTTGGAGAGGTTAGAACTCAACAGTAACCGTCTGTCAGGCGAAATCCCATCATCACAATCAAGTCTCCATTTCTTGTCTACATTTACTGTTGCATACAATAATCTTGAAGGACCAATACCAGCCGGCACTCAGCTCCAAGGCTTCAGTGTCTCTGCATTCGAAGGGAATCCGAAACTTTGTGGTGCCCCATTTTCAAACCAGTGCTTGCCAAGTAATGGCAATGATGCAGATGAGAATGAGAACAACCAGGATTTGGACGATGATGAGGATCAAAGTCTATGGTTTGGGTTATCCGTTGTGCTTGGTTTCTTTGTAGGGTTATTGGGATTCGGTTGCCCTTTGCTTCTCAAGAGGACGTGGAGATATGCATATTTCCAACTCCTTGACAATATTCAATTCATGGTCTATCTGGAGTGGAGAAGGCTTAGACGAAGGTAGAGTTCTAGAATTTAGATTGTGTGTTCATTTTCCTCGACAATATTCAATTCCTTGTTTTTCTTCTTAACAGGAAAGCCCAAGGCCAAGTCCAAGTCCAAGTCCCAAATCAAAAGGACGAAGTTAAAAGTAGCAAACCGGATGGTGAAACTGTTAGTGCAAATCGGTCAGAATATGCAAACAACAGTAACTCTTTTATTAACTTCCAAACCACCTCTCTCTTCAATGTTCCAGTTAATGCTCGCTGCCCAGAAGATGAAGAAATATTAGTGTGTACGGATTGAACCAGAAATTCTCTAGTGCAAAATATCTATGTAAGAGGAGGATGTTCATTCCCTAATCGGATTGTAAGTTGAATAGCTCTTTTATTTATTCTCTCTCTTTGTTTAGACCAAAATTATGGACCAATCTATCAATTATCAGGTGAAATCACTACTCTTTTATTTACTTTCACTCTTAACGGTTGCGCGTATTCAAGTTAGTCAACAGTCTAGCCAGTGAGAATAATTGAGCTCTATATTAATTGAATACTTACTTTACCCAAGAAAAACAAAAGCAAAATGCTCCATTAATTTCCTTTGATCATGACATAAGTAAACCATTGAGTCCAATCTGCTAAGAAGAACAAAATCAACTTCGATAAGTTGGCATGTCAATGTCCAGAAAGCATTCCTCGTGATAATGATTATACTTTGCAATTTCGAAGTCAAATACACAGAAAAAATATATATAGTAGTGAAATAGGTCACGCATGGTAAATTTATGCTATTTTATATTAAATATTATGCGTAACTGTATCATTTATTTTTATACATATTTAAAGCGGAAAAATCAATCACATAACTTTGCACGTTATTAAATCAAGGAGAATTTTCTGATGAATAAATAAATTAATGATCATCTCAGTTCTACTTATTCTTAACTATATAATTATTCTTCAGTTAGTTCATAAGTCTCCTATTTAATCAAAATTCCTTAACTTGATTGCATCTAAAAAATTGTCCAAAGTGATTAATAGTGTTTCTACTTTCTATTCAAAGCACTTTTAATAAACAACATTTTTGAAGGGCTTTAAACTCTTCCAAAAGCACTAGCCCAAAGTCAATGTAAACCTTCTAATACGTTGCCAACCCATGATTAGACCCTCCATTAGTGACGTCCCATTTCACCTATGGCGTGGTTACGAAACCCGACTGGAATGGGAAGAAACGGAATGGCACTTCTCTCAAAGCATTCCAGCATTTACCAAGCTTGTGAGGAATAAAAAAATAGGTGGGTCCAGGTTCTTCTAAAATTAGTAATTAAATTTCTAAATTATTCAGAATTAGAATACTTAGATGGAGGTGATATTTGGATTCCGGGGTGAAGGCTCTAGCTAGAATCAAACTTTTCCGCTTGAAATACTCATACATTTATTACTTGTAACTCAAATGATTAAAAATATTTATCGTTGCATTTGAGTCCGAGATTTGATTATCCTCTTCTTCACTATTGATTGTATCCAAAAGGAAAAATAAAGAATTGTAATCTAAACGCATTTGACCACTTTGAAGTCAATATAAGTGACTCTTTGAAGTCTTTTGCTTGTTCTTTATTTGTTTACTCTTAAAGTCAAACCAAACCACTCCAAATCCATAAAAGTTCTTTGAAGAAATTGGGAAATAGAAGACAAAACCATATTACATACATACATAGTACGTGTGTGTGTATATATATAATTATTATTAGCACTCTAAAAATCTCATTTTGTACTCCAAACTTTCTATAATTATAAAGAAAAAACATTTATGAGAAGTGTAGAATGAGATTTTAATAGTGTTAATAACACTTTCCCCACACACACACACACGTACACACATACATATTGATCAATATAAAAGCTTGCAAGTTGCAACTTAACAATGTTCATATGCAGCTGTCATGGCTTCCAGAAGATGTATATACTGCACAAGTTGATGCACATTTGACGTATATGTATTTTTTGTTGTTCAAAGATGTATATGTATACGTGTATACGAGTGATGCTTGCGATCCAAGCCAACGCAGCGCTCTCACGACCTTCTCTCGCTCTCCGTCTTCTCCTCCGTTGAACTGGACTACTACTTCCAGTAGATTGGTGCCAGTGGGAAGGCATCACCTGTGAACAAAATGCTCCATTAATTTCCCTTGATCATGCCTTAAGTAGACCACTGAGTCCAATCTGCTAAGAAGAAAAAAGACAAGTTGGCATGTCAAAGTCAATGTCCAAAACTTCAAGCTTTCTTCGTGTTATTTATTACTAGCCTTCACGTTTACACATGTGCAAAAGATATTTGAGGTATTCAACAATTGCCCTCTTGAACTTATGACCATTAGCCAATTTTCCTCCTGAAATTGTGACTATTAGCCAATTTCCTCCCTCAATTTTAATTTTAGCTAATTTCCCCCCTTAATTGTCATAATTAATCAACTTCCCCCCTCAACTTTCATTTAGCCAATTTCCCCTCTCAACTCTCATAATTAGTCAATTTGCACCTTACTGTTATTTTTTTTTAATTAGATCATAATTAAACAAGTGTGTGTAAGAAACTAAATAAGATATATGTTAATCATGTTCCTATCTTTATCCTATTACAAATAGATTAAAATTTAGAATTTTACAATTTATCATAGATAGTATTATTAGTCATAATAAATCAGTACGGAGTAATTTTATTTGATTTTTTACTATACAAAATTGATAACGAAAAGGATTGATGTGTAAATTTTTGTATGTGAATACAATTTTCTTTATAAAAGTGAAAGCTAAGTTCAAGTAAATTGCGGAGAATCGAGCTTTAGTGAAAAAATGGCTAGTCAATTCATAATTTTCGACTCCTTATTAAGAATAACCCATTTTATTGAAATAGGTATGATCCATGAGTTTAGGATTATTATTTCTTCTTCTACATGCTTTAAACCCGGTTCATAACTTTTTCTTATAATCAACCCATATCACATTCTAATTGTATTATGTTTTTGTACATTTTACCCTATATTATGCAGGTGAGTTTATGTTAATTTTAGTACTTTGTTGGATGTTATTAGAAAGATTGAAAATTAAAAAAAAATAGATAGAAAATTAAAAAAAAAAAATTTAACAGTAGGGTGCAAATTGACTAATTATGAGAGTTGAGGCGGGTGAAATTGGCCATATTAAAGTTAAGGGGGGAAATTAACTAATTATGAGAGTTAAGGGGGGAAATTGGCCAAAATTAAAGTTGAGGGGGGGGGGGAATTGATGAATACCTTAAGATATTTTTTGAATCACCGTGTGCTACGCGTGATTACATATTTTTTTAATCATATTATTGCTAGCTCATTGTGAGGTTAAGTCCACCTACTCTTCTTAGTGTAGATAATATCGTATGTTAAAAAAAATTCATTTTGACAACTAATTGAATCATATTTTTTATGCACGTGCGAAAGCCCTTTTTTCTAATTGGCACTACGCCTCTTAAGATGTTTTTAACGTGTTTAAAAATAAAAAAAATAATATTTAATAAATAACTGGTTAAATCACATTATTGTTAGCCCATTATTAGATACTAATTATAAATAAAAAAATTTAAGGAAAAAAAATACTGCACAAAAAAAATTAATTATAAAAAGCATTGTTTATATGATGAAAATACCCTTGCATTATTTGATGCATTATTTTGGACTGTTTTTGAACTTTTTTGTTTGGGGGACATTTTTGTGCCCTTTTTTTTTTCTTTTTTTTTTTTTTTTTTTTTTTGTGAAGCCCGTGACCTCAAATGGGGTTGCTGGCTTTATATAGTAGTATAGATATCTTTGCAATTTCAAAGTCAAGACGAAGAAGAACAAGTATAGTTGTTAAATAAGTCACACCCAAGTGTCCTTCTCGCACAGTAGTAGAGAGAAGTGTTGCTCTTGCACCACGACATAAGTTCAAACCCCGTCGGCTTCCTAATTTAACATCTAATCTAACAAATAAATCGTTTGACAAAAAAAAGTCACACATGGTGGACTCGCTTCAATTTTGTATTAACTAATTACTACGCATAATTATGTCATTTTGTTTGGGTAATGCTAGGAAGATCAAATTTCTAAATCAAATGATGTGGATGTTGATGATTGGATTATTAGTTAAGTGTTGATTAACGTGCTTATTTCCTATTGATGACACATCATTTGGTTTGCAAATTTAATTTAAAATTTTGGTCTCCCTAGCATTAAGTTTTTTTTTTTTATACAAGTGATGGTCAGAGGGAAAAAATCAAGCTCGTTACCTTGACTTATAAGAGCATCTCTCCAATGTAAGTTCTTATTTTTAGGACTCCCACCACTACTTTTGAGTACTCATTTAAGGACTTAATGGGAATCTTTGTGTTCCTAATTTAATGTTTTTATGATTTTACGTGATAATTTGATTAAGTGCACATTTTCTGCTTATATTAACCTTTTTTTTCTTAAAGCACTAAAATCTTCAATCAAGATTGTGAGCCCCGTTTTTCACTCAAGGTGCACATTTTTTTGTTTATGTTAACCATTTTTTAATGGGAACATATTTGGTCATCACTCTAAACTTTGGTGTATGCTCATCATACATTTAATCATTTGCCACGTATCATTTCATTTAATCATGATTATTTTTTTTTTCAAAATTAAAAAAGTAACATTTAATCTGAAAATTAACTAGAACTAGGTGAAAGGACACTTGGAAAATGACTAGGTGTATGGTGAGCATAAACCATAATTATGGTGGTGAGCAAAAATGCACCCGTTTTTAAATAAAGAGCTTTAATGAAAAGGGCTTAAACCAAGATTATTTTAATAAAAAAATAACCCTATAATTTTCTTTAACCAAAAGCACTTCAAAATTAACCATAAAAACATGGGCCGAAATTCAACATGGGCTAGATTATAGAAACCAACAAGGATAAAAATAAGTTTCCAAAATTGCCCCAACACATACAAAAATAAGTTTTCAAAAAGGCGTTGTTGACAATTATCATTGATCCTGGTAGAAAAGATGTGGAGTTATTCTTGATGTTGAAATAACATCTGTCTATTTTAAAAACGGAAACTATGATCTGGCAGCCAGTGGTGGGAGGAGGGAGGGGGCGGCTACCCCTTCACTTGCCAAAAAACAAGTCTAGGAGCTGTCTATTCATGTTGCAGTTTGCGCCCTCGCCTCCAGTCGCCAGTATTCTTTCCCAAAACCATGATTTCGCCCATTTGCTTCAGTGCTTTGTGCTACATTTTGGTTCTCTGGCGGAAGAAATGGAGCATCTGGTCGTGGGAAGCGGGTTTCACTCAGTTTGTGGTTTTGGATTGACGAAGAAAACAAAGCTCTTGGTTTGAAGCAAAATTGCTCTGGTCGCATGGCTTGGGTTTTTTTCTGGGACATGTGGAAGGAAATGGGAGTCCCAATAAATTAGGCCCATTAAACATAACAAACAAGATAAAAAACGTGCAAAAAAAGAGATTTTTCAGTGTGATCATCATACGAGGTGGTACACTACGTGTTTCTATATAAATGGTGGGTTATGTGTGTTAAAAAGTGAATAACTTAAAAATTAAAAATTTTCACCACTTGCATAAAAACACGTAATGCACCATCCGTGTTCCCATTACAACAAAAAATTTCGGGTAAATTACAATTTCATATTCGGGGTCTATTTCAATTCCTTACAACATCTTCAAAACATTTCACTTTCATACCTTAAGTACTATTTTATTTCAAAATAATACATCCGTTACATTTTCCATTCATTGATCTGTTAAATGCTGACTAACTGCCACATATATGTCACGTGGCTGCCAAATATCTGCCACGTGGCAAATAAAATAATTTTTTTTTTTTTTAAAAAACCTGAATTCTCTCAAAAAGAAAAATAAAATAAAATGAAACCCACTATCCTTCCCCCCTCCCCCCAAGTGACCCACATCCCTATCCCTAACCCAAAACCCAAAAACCTGCTACAGCAGCAAGAAGAAGAAAAAGAGGGAGGAAGAAGAAGAAGAAAATGGAGGAAGAAGAAGAAGGAAAAAAAAACCCCAAACCCAGATCCCATTCCTCCCCATAATCCCCACCCGTGCCCACCCTTCCACCCCCCAACACTCTTTCTCCCGCACCACTCTTTCTCGGCAGATTCAGACATATATGCATACCTATGTACGCGTGTAGAAGAAAATACTCTGAACCTGAGATGGATCATCCATTCTCTCATGGCTTCCTTCTCATCCTCTTGTTTTCTTCCGTTACATTCACAATACATGCATGTGATCTAACCGAACGCGGCGCCCTCAAGTCCTTCGCGAGCGCTCTGTCTTCCCCGGCATTGAACTGGACTGCTTCAGTTGATTGTTGCCAGTGGGAAGGCATCACATGTAATCAGAACGGTTGGATCATCCAATTGCGGTTGCCATCCAAGGGCCTCACAGGAGGTACTTTTCCTTCATCACTTGGAAACCTTAAGCTTCTTTCGTACCTCAATCTCTCCCACAATCTGCTTTCCGGCTCTCTTCAAGCCGGGATGTTCTCATCCTTGAGTCGCCTTGAGATTCTTGATTTGAGCCATAACCTTTTCTCCGGAGAAATACCATTGTCTTTATCATCAAGTTACATCCAAATGGTTGATTTTTCGAGCAATCAATTCAACGGAACAATTCCGTCTTCATTCCTCCAGCATGCCTGGAATTTGAGCAGTTTGAATGTCAGCAATAATCATTTTACAGGCCAAATACCATCCTCTATCTGTCTTCGTTCCTCCTCGCTTAGAGTTTTGGATTTCTCCCACAATAATTTCAGTGGCCCAATTCCTCCCGGACTAGGAAACTGTTCCGAGTTGGAGGTCTTTCGTGCTGGCGACAATACTCTCTCAGGGTCCCTTCCTGCTGATATCTACAATGCTCAGGCACTTCAAGAAATTTCATTATCTACCAATGGGCTTGTCGGACCCATCAGTGAGAATGTTGGGAAGCTCTCCAAATTAAAGCTCATGCGCCTTCATTACAACAGTCTCCAAGGTCATCTGCCCCCATCTTTGATGAATTGCACAAACCTTGTTGAAATAAATCTGGGATTCAACTTTTTTAGTGGGAATATCTCTGTGCTCGATTTCTCTAGACTTACTCAACTTAGTAAACTAGATTGTATAAGTAATAATCTCACTGGTACCTTGCCAATAAGCCTCTACTCATGCAAATCCCTCAAAGCACTTCGACTGGCTACAAATGATTTCGAGGGGCAAATCCAACCTGAGATTCTTCAATTGAAAAACTTGACCTTCCTCTCGCTTTCTCGTAACAGACTCACCAATGTCACGGGGGCAATGAAGATACTCACGGGTTTCAAAAGTCTCAAGGTGCTCCTTCTTTCAAAAAATTTTAAAGGTGAAGAAATGCCAGATGGGGATATAACTGTCGATTCCGGGTTACAAAATCTGTGTGTTTTCAGTTTACTTATGTGTCATATGACAGGGCACATACCTGCATGGATTTCAAAGCTCGGGAAACTGGAAGTCCTTGATTTGTCTTTTAACAGACTCACTGGCACAATACCTGGTTGGTTGGGGACTCTTCCGCATCTTTTCTTTTTGTTGTTGAATGACAACTTGATTTCTGGTGAATTTCCAAAGGAGCTTTGCAGACTACAAGCATTAGTATCGCAAAAGGCTGCGAATGAAACAGGCCATTGTTCTCTTGAGTTGCCTGTCTACTTTCAACGCGGTAATAATGGAACGGTGCTGTCTTCACAGTACAAGTATCTGCCCAACATGCCAAGAGTAATCTCCCTCAGGAACAACAGTTTAAGCGGCAGCATACCCCTTGAGATTGGCCAATTGCAATTTCTTCAACAACTGGATCTAAGCATCAACAACTTCTCCGTCAACATTCCAGACCAAATAGCCAACCTCCCAAAGTTGGAGAGATTAGAACTCAACAGTAACCATCTGTCAGGCGAAATCCCATCATCACTATCAAATCTCCATTTCTTGTCTACATTTACTGTTGCATACAATAATCTTGAAGGACCAATACCAGCCGGCACTCAGCTCCAAGGCTTCAGTGTCTCTGCATACGAAGGGAATCCGAAACTGTGCGGTGCCCCACTTTCAAACCAGTGCTTTCCAAGTAATGGCAATGATGCAGATGAGAATGAGAACAACCAGGATTTGGACGATGATGAGGAGCAAAGTCTATGGTTTGGGTTATCCGTTGTGCTTGGTTTCTTTGTAGGGTTATTAGGATTCTGTTGCCCTTTGCTTCTCAAGAGGACGTGGAGATATGCATATTTCCAACTCCTTGACAATATTCAATTCATGCTCTATATGAAGTGGAGAAGGCTTAGAAGAAGGTAGAGTTCTAGAATCTAGACTCTCTGTTCATTTTTCTTTTTTCAATTTGTTTTCAATTCCTAATTCTTGTTCTTCTTCTTAACAGGAAAGCCCAAGGCCAAGTCCAAGTCCCAAATCAAAAGGACGAAGTTAAAAGCAGCAAACCGGATGGTGAAACCGAGAGTACAAATCGGTCAGAATATGCAAACAACAGTAACTCTTTCATGGTCCCTGACAACTTCCAAACCACCTCTCTCGTCAATGTTCCAGTTAAAGCTCACTGCCCAGAAGATGAAGAAATATTAATGTGTACGGATTGAGCCAGAACTTCTCTAGTGCAAAATATCTATTTAAGAGTAGGATGTTCATTCCCCAATCGGATTGTAAGTTGAATAGCTCTTTTATTTATTTTCTCTCTTTGTTTAGCCAAAATTATGGACCAAACTATCAATCATCAGCTGAAATCACGATGGAAGTTTGATAACATAACATATTAGACGATTTTACACGTGAATAAAGCCTAAGAGTATACATCATATATGTTTAACCACAAAAAGGTATGTCACATAATGAATCAAACTATCCATGAAAATCTCCTCGATTTTCATAAACTTGCGCAATCAGTTTGGTTAAGAAGAAAACTGAAACTAACAAAAGGGTCCTGATTGAATTTGATACTACACATCAAAATCTGTGTATATGCAGAATCATTGAGACGGGTTTATATTTTTTCCGAAAGTAAAACAAAAAAACTAGTGTAAGTTGGGTTTTCACTTACTTCTTCTAGTTTGCACGGGTTGCAAGTCGGAAGTCGTTGAACACGAGCAGAAGCCGAAAATCACAAAGCTCCAACTTTCGCAAGAGTAGGCGGTTCAGGAAATGTGTTACAGTGGCACCTAAGTTCCTAACCCTGCAAATTGGCCATTGTTGGAAACTTGAAAACAATCTGGAAATCTGGAAAAAAAAAAAAAGAAAAAAAGCAAAAGAACACGGTTCAGGAATTTTATCAAACAGTTTATGTGCAATCTCTTTTCAAAAAGTTTAAAACTGCATTTATATTGTGAGCGTAAGATAGCACATTAAGGAAGAAACATGTAAATGCAGCTTAATCGTCTACAAAACAAGCATGCAACGTAACAGTTTTTCTGTTGAAATTTTTGGCAAACAAATGTCTGGGTCTACAATTTGATGATGTCGAAAGAGGTTTTCTTCGGGAAGGTATTTTTGATGAGGCCTAATACACTAGGCTAGCTCACAACTAAGGCGTCGGGAGTAAATTTAACCTCAAAGTAGACTAGAAATAATATGGTTTAAATTCGTTTTTTACGATAATCGAATCTAAAATTCATCATCTCCCTTAGTTAGGATGGGACTAACGAGTATAAGAATTGTGAAGCTTTATATGCATTAGGAGATGTGGCTGAAGAGGCGTGGGCCTTTCTTCTGTTTTATATAACATGCCCTTTATTCAAATGGATTCCATTTTTTTAATAAAATGGGGACTACTTCTGGCCCCATTCTATATTGAATTTTAATGATTCAAATTCTTTATTTTTCGAGTTACATTTCATAGATTATTTTTAAAAAATATTAGTTAAAACAGAAATGTTTGAGATATTTAATTGAGTTGAGTTCAAAGAAATTGACAAACACTATATTTTAAAAAATATTGAAATTTCCTTACGACAATTAAATGGGTACATAGTTTTGGAATGAATTGAATTTTTTTTTTATATGATCTATAAATGAAGACTAAAAAAATAGATAGTTTAAATCGTTGAAGTTTGATGTAAAGTAAAACCTACGACTAATCCCCATTTTTAATATTATAGTATTTTGAATAAAGCATCTTAATCGCGAAAAAAAAAAAAAAAACGCATCTTACCCAACTAAAAAGAAAACAAAATGCTCCATCAAATCCCTTAATCATGACTTAATTAAACCACCGACTCCAATCTGCTAAGAAATAAAGAAAGCAACTTAGATAAGTGGGGCATGTCGATGTCCAAAATTTCAAGCATTCTTGGTGTTAATTATTCTGAGCTTATTTGGATATACTTTTAAAATGACTAAAAGTATTCTTCCTGTTAATTATTATGAGCTCGTTTGGATCTGATTAATTCCCTTAATCATGACTTAATTAAACCACCGAGTCCAATCTGCTAAGAAGGAAAAAAACCAACTTAGATAAGTGGGGCATTTCGATGTCCAAAATTTCAAGCATTCTTCGTGTTAATTATTATGAGCTCGTTTGAATGTGCTTTTAAAATGACTGAAAGCACTTTTAAATAAAATGTTTGTGATATCCGGTCACCAAAATTATTTTTATTTTATTTTTGACGTATTTCGAAGATTTGATTGGAACTAGTTCATTAATTCTTCAAATTTGAGAAAAACAAAGTGAGAGGTACTTTAGTCATTTCCAATTTTCTCGACCTTTTTGATCAACTCTTGAATTGGTTCGGTAGAGTTCGATTCCATGAGCGCGTAGACGTAAACGGATCTTATTTCCGAGTCAGAACGGAAAAGTTAGAGTCGTTTGAAGTTGATGGCATTTTGGTAATTTTACCAAAATGCTATAAATGGGAGTGAAACCTCCAGAAGAGGGGGAGTTTTGGAACCATTAACCCACAAACTTGACCCGCTTGTATCTTCTTCATCCGAGCTTCATTTTGGGTGATCTTGGTGTTCATGGAAAGCTCTTGACGAACCCTACATCTCTGTGGTGTTAGATTTTCCAATTTCTTTTTCATCTTTGCAGTTCGAAGCCACAAAGCCCACGACTTTTCCGGCGGTTTTATCATTTTTCCGGTGATTCCGGCAACCCTTTCCTTCGAGTGAGGTATGAAACTTCATCTACTCTTCATAATCTTCAAGTTGGTATGCTTAGTTTGTGCTTTCGTATTCATTTTAGAGTTGGGTGTTTAGAACCCTAGAAATCCGGTTTTCTCCGGTGAATTTGGACGGTTTCCGGTTAGAATTTATCGTTGGCCTAGCTGTGAAAAGTATTTCCCTTGTTGAGCTCTAGCTACCACGTAAATTTGAGCTCATCTAGTTAATGTTGAAAATTCGGGGTGTCTAAACCATCCATCTTGACTACCACCGCGTGTGGCGGTGCGTGGGATCGTTCACGAGTGTTGTCTAGGTTCCAAATACCTTTTTGTGACCCTGTGAACCTATGTCTAGCTCGGATTCCCAAAATTCAATTATTTGGTGTGGTGATCAATCTGGACCACTACTTGTTTGTGTGATTGACGACAATCCGACCGTTGGATCAT
Organism: Pyrus communis; assembly: GCF_041283825.1. Taxonomy (NCBI): domain Eukaryota; kingdom Viridiplantae; phylum Streptophyta; class Magnoliopsida; order Rosales; family Rosaceae; genus Pyrus; species Pyrus communis. The sequence continues at coordinate 1,169,898 of NC_142575.1, read as the reverse complement.
AATGAAATTTTAGTATGTTATTCTAGAAACATAATGTGGATTTTGGGAAGTTATGGATCATAAATCTGATATGCGGATCTTCAAGATCGAATTACGTAGAGTGGTGGACCCTATCGTTGATCGAGAGTTGAATTGTTGTCAACATGTCTCATTACATTCTAAATAATAAAATTAGTACGGAAGACTTAAGTGAAGTCTAGTGGCCTACATTGGTTAGAGAGTGACTTAAACATATGTGATATGGTTATTACCTTGATTTCTTATATTGGTATCATCTGTGAATATGACTTGGTTTTATAATGTGAGTTCTATTGAAATGTGATTATATATATATATATATATATATGTATGTATGTATGTATATATTTAGCCATAGACCTATGTTTATTAAACATGATTTGGCTTGTGTACTGATGATGATCATGATATGTGTTTTGATGTGCATATTTGAAAGGTGGTTGATTTGCATAGATGGTATGATATGATGAAATGTGAGTGACTTTAATATATGTGAAAATTAATTGGTTTTATACTTATGTTTCCTATAAATTGTTAATTTTTATATTTAGCCATCAAGGTAGTTTTATGAAGTGGGATTTGATGTGCATATTGGAAATATGGTTTGTTTTGTATGATTGGCTTGATTTGATGAAAGGTGAGGGCTAGTGGTGAACCGTTAACCCATTGTCATGGGGTTTGTTGCTTCGAAACATGTGTCAATGCTCGTTTCATTATTTCATTTCTTGTTTCGTTGAGCCTTTATAACTTGAGTAACTTGATTCATGTGTTGTTTCATTGATTGGTGGTTATGCAATGTACTCCACGATTCCGTTGAGTTATGGTCCGGAATCCTTCCTACTCCACTCCGCGATTCCGTTGAGTGATGGTCCGGATTCCCTCTTACTTCGCGATTCCGTTGAGTGATGGTCCGGGATTGTATCCACCTTCGGTTTCATTGAGTTTGGATTGAGATAGCTTCAAAGATGTAGGCTTCGGCCGAACTGTATCGTTCTAACCCTACTTTTCATTGTGTGCATGAGAATATGGTTGTGAGATGTTGTGATTGTTTCAGGCAAACCGTTAGATGTCTGGGTGACTCCCTCGGAGTTTTCAAAAGTTTGGTATTGATTACTTGATAGGAGCATATTCATGCGACTTAAATGGCTTGTTCTCGTGCATTTACGTTATGTTTCTTTAGTTATTTTAGTACTTTAAGCTATTTTCGTGTGTTTATAGGTCCAAAGGGCTAAAGGAGCAAAAAGATGCATTTTGGAGACTTTTGGAGCACTTTTGGGCTAAGGATGGATAGCTTATGCTTGGAGCCAAAGTGTTGGACGAAATTGAAGACCTAATTGGAGCCAAAGTGTTGGAACCTTGTTCTCTTTAGTTTTAGGACATTTAAACCTTTCCTAATCCCAATCATGCCATGCATAACACACATCCATTCTAACACATTGTCATTGCACATGCATTTCCTTCATTAGTTAACCCACATGCACTTATCACTTATCATCACCACATATCATATCACTTAATCACTTATCACTTATCATCACCACTTAACCACTTATCATATCATAACCACATATCATATCACTTATCACTTATCACTTAACATATCATCCACCTACTTCACCTACAACATCCACCTACTTCACCTACAACATCCACTTCACCTACAACATCCACCTACTTCACCTACAACATCCACCTACTTCACCTACAAATGACATAGCCATATGTTCCCTCCACTACTCCTATAAATACCCTTGCATTCATTCATTCATGGACATCTCATTTCATACACAACACATTACAAACACATTCTCCCTTCCCTAGCCGTGAGCTTCCCATCCATTCCCTTATAATCCAAACACCACTCCTCATCCATTTCCATAATCCCCCAAACCTCACCTTAGACCTTGTGCTACAACAACGAGGAAGATAAGAGGGCCTAAACGTTCATACAATTCAAGTGTGAGTTGTTGGAATGTTTAGGTGTTTCTTTGATTTCAAAGTTTAAATTTAATTCTCTTTGTTTTGTACGTATGAGGAATGGAAGAGAATAGTGCCTAAACGTTCATACAATTCAAGTTTGAGTTGTTGGAATGTTTAGATGTTTCTTTGATTTCAAAGTTATGAGGAACTAAAACCCCCTTTAGCTAGGGGGTGATTCGAAACTATGTTTATATTTGCAATATGAATTGATTACTTTTGGTTGGAATTTCATAAGTTGTGGATTCAATTCGTTTAACTGTTTGATTGATAACTTATTTATGTATGTTCATTGAGATTGCAAGCTTAATTTTCATGCATGAATATGACGCTAGAATATAAGTGAGTTTCACCTAATCGTTATGAACTTATATTCACAAGTAGTGGAGGTTGCTTATAAACAATCGCGTTAAACGAATTCTTGGCATAAGTTTCATGCGTATTCCATAGTAACGAATGCCTCGTCAACACTTATAATTTTCATTGAACTTAATGATCTTTGTTGAATGTATCTATCATGCGTATTCCATAGTTAGGGACTTTGATTAAGAATAATTTGGTTGTAATGCGTATTCCATTCAATCCAACGAATTTAGGGAAATCTGAAAGTTAATTTAAGCGGACCTAATTAACTTGGAGCATTGAGTTTCATAATTTATCGAAAGACCAACTGAGAATCAATCTTGTATGCAAGTGTAACATGTGTGGAGAAGAACCCCTTGGCTATTCCATCATCCATATTTTATTCACATTCATATTTACATTCTGTTTTAATTGCAATTTGTTCATTTAGTTTAATTTTGTCAAAAACCTAAATCCCCCTTTACTTTAATGTCAAATTAGTTAGAAATCAATTTAGTTTGTGTTTTTAAGAGTTTTGAGTCTTTTGAACTTGTTAGAATCTGTTTAGTTTATGTTTTAAAGTATTTTTGAATTCTTTGAGTCTAGTTTAGTGTTTTATATTGTTTTTACGTTTTTAAGTCAGTTTCCAAGAGATTAACAATCCCTCCTAATCCCCGGTCCAGAACGATCCCTACTTGCACCTATACTACAATTTGACAAAAAGAGGGTTTAATTTGTGCGCGTATAAAACTCGCATCAAATTTTGGCGCCGTTGCCGGGGATTAGAAAATTTGCTAATCCCTTGGATTGTTTGTTTCTGTATTGTCTTTTAGATTTAGTTTTTTTTTATTTGTGTTTTGTTTGTTAAGAACAAGATGGCACTTAATAATGCTTCTCTTTTGTCACAACTCATGGAAAGGTCCCAAATGCAAAGAGTTGATATATTTAATCTTCAATCAAGGAATAACGTGTTTTCCAATACTTACAATTCGGATTGGAGTGATCATTCAAACTCTATGTGGTGGGAACCTCAAAATGCTCAACAAGGAGGATATTGGCAGCCACCACAACCTCATATTCAATATGCCCAACCAAATTTAAGTTCGTCAATAAATTATAACCAAAAGCTTGATGAATTAATTTGTTTGGTGCAGGGCTTACAAAATCAAGCCAAGGAGGCTCAACAAGAAGCATATTGGCAACCATATGAGGAGTTCAATACAACACCTATGCAGCCACCACAACCTCCCCCACAACAATTCCAATCAAGTTCAAGTATGTCCATGGATAATGATAAAAATTTTCAATTACTAACCTCTTTGACGCAGGACGAACAAAATCAAGACAAGAAGTTGGGTAAATTGGACGAGCAATTTGGGCAGATTATGGAGTTCATGAAACAAATTCAAGAGCAAAGTGAACTTTCCAACTCAACTATTGAAAACTCGAAGGAAGATTTTGAAATCCATAATGCTATCACTTTGGGAAGTGCTATGGAGGTTGGAGCTGACCTAAAAATGTCCAAACATAGCCTAGAAGTGGATGAAGAGCTCCTAATTGAGGAGGAGGAAGAAGACATGCACACGGCAAGGGTAGAACAACCCTTGCCGCAGCCCCCTAAGCCCTCTAAACCACCCACCACCAGTAAGGACGTCCCAATTCCATGTTATTCTGATGTTATTCCACCCAATGTCCCTTTTCCTAGCAGGTTTTTGATTCCCAACCAAGAAGAGAGTAAAAAGGACATCATGGAAGCCTTCCCAAAGGTGCAAAATGCTATTCAAATTCTTGGTGCAACACAACAAGTTTTAGATGGTGTTGAATTCTTCAAAGGACTTTGTACACCAAGAAGAATGATTCAAGAGAAGGTAGTGGCTGGAGAAGATGTAGAAGGCATCAAAGAGGACAAATTTGAAACCACAATTCCCAAGGAAGTTGGATTTTATGACACGGGACAAGTCATAACTTTCGAAGGGGTGTTTATTCTGGAGTTCATTTTGGAGCACACAGGTAAGCCGCCTCCCCGAATTTCAATTTTCTTTTATACTAACATGTGGTTAATGATTCAGGCACCCAATCTGGAATTTAAACTATTACCGGATCATTTCAAGTATCACCGCCCATTCAAAGATAAATTCCATGCCGTTTGATTTTATTTATGTAAAAAAAAAAAAAAAAAAAAAAAAAAAAAAAAAAAAAGATACTAAACATGGAGAAAGGTGGAGCTTCACAAAGGGCGTTTACTTGAAGCCCCACTACGAGGCTTTGAAGAGGAAGGCATCGGAGCGGAAGGCATCGAAGAGGAAGGCATCGGAGCGGAAGGCATCGAAGCAGAAGGCATCGGAGCGGAAGGCATCGGAGCTAGAGCATTCCAGGCCTCAATACTTGGCCAAGCGCTGGATGAGCCAGGAAAAAGGTGCCTCTGGAGGAAAGACGAAAACCTTTGACGGTCACTGTGAATCCGACCTTCAGATTCTTGCAGCTCATCAAGCTTCCTCTTCATGCCCGCCGAATAGTTATTTGCAAGCACATGCAAACTTCTATTCTCGTACTTAAGCTGTTTGATTTCGTGCTTAAGACTTTCCACCTCTGCCATCAACGATTCCACTTGGCGGGACCGAGCAAGCAGGCGTAGGCCCATGTTGGACACAGAGCTCGCACACTGAACACTAAGTGCGAGGGACTCTTGAACGGCCAACTCATCGGACCGTCCTGACAACAGCCTACTATCTTTTGGAGTGAGGAGGTTTTTAGCTACTATTGTAGCTGTTGTGGCGTCCTGCATCACAGAGTCTTCACCTGAAAGAGGACCGTTAGAAGATAAAAAAGAAGGGCGCCATACATTACCTTGACGGGGCGCAACCGGATCGCTGCTGAGACTCAAATCTAAGCTAAGGTTCGATGAGTTTGCCATTTTTTTCAAAAGTGTTCAAAGAGAAGGGGTGGATGGAGTTAAAAATTTCACAAAGGGCCGGAGTCGAGTTTCAGGAATGGGAAATCTTCAGAGTGTGTATGTTGGCGGTGATCGATAGCTCTATAAAATGCCAAGGCGACGCGTCCACCGATTCAAAGAGCCGGATTTTCCGGCGTAAGTTAGGCGACGCTCCCTCGGCTTTTCAGAAAACGCGTTCAACTTTGTCAAAAGATTTCTGACAAAGCTGAAAACACGTGGAGGCCATCATCGCAACTACACGTCTTTAGCCGACAAGCGCAAAGTTCGGCGACGCTTTCTCTGCTTTTCAGAAAACGCGTTCAGCTTTGTCAAAAGGAGCCGCATCTGCACTACCACGTGTCGTTCAGAAAGAGAAGGGGCGTCGTTCAGAAATCGAAGGGGCGCCTGCTCAGAAATCGAAGAGGCGTATTCAAAGATCGAAAAGGCGCCACTATTTCAAAAAGCCGGAATTGCGGGATCAAAACGTTTGTCGACAAGGGTAAAAAGTACCACCACTTGATATTATCTCTATATATGTCGACCTTCGTCTTTTATGGCAGGGCAAACCTGAAGAAAATGCCCAACTCTCCCTCACCTCTGAGGGTGCACTCCCAGCAAAGCCTTTCAAAATACTCAATTCTTTCTTCTTCCCCAAAGATGATACCAGATGCCTGGAGTACATATGACCCAGGAGGAAACGGCGGATTGAAGCATGTGCTGATTCATTCACCGCTTCTTCAAAGCAAAGGTATCTCATATCATCAAGGTCAAAAGCAAAAGTATCTCATATCATGCTCTTTCCCTGTCTTTTTCTTTGTCCTTGTTCTTACTCGCATGGTAAAGTAAAAGAAGCAATCAACCGGCACTTGGAGTCAATCTTCCGATCTGGAGCCAACTGCCTGGAATCTATTCCTGATTGCTTACCTAGCATTGCTCTCGAGTAGTCATCTTCAACGGTTGATACACTTCCGGAGAAGGGACCACTTCTGCAAAGGGGAGCGAGTAAGGCAAGTGAAAATGATACATTGAAGCATGTGGAGACAAACATAGGCTGAGTTATCCTCCAACCCTTTTCAATACGAATTGGAAAGATTGAACAAAGAAACAGACCAAAAGGGTAAGCTCAGACCTTCGGGGGAGACCAAAAGAACCATCCTGCTGCCCAGTTCAAGAAGTAGCACAAAGGAAAATCAATGATGGGCGGAAACCAGTTCGAGAGTAAGCCTGTGGAATCATCAAGATCAAGCCTCAATGCAATCAACAAAGAGAAGAGGGAATTTACACTCCATAACCAGATTTGCGTCCCTAAACTCTTCTCTTTGTTAATTACATTCTGCCATGTTTAGTATGTTTAGTTGTTGTTTGTGTGTTTACTTATGTTTTGTGTGAATCTATGCTTAAAACATTGAGGACAATGTTTGATTTAAGTGTGGGGGGGGGGGGGTAACTAAGTATGTTGATGCAAATTCGTTGAATTTTATCACCCATAACTTCAAGTGTTGTTCCTTGCTGTTTTAAATGTTTTTAAGGTGTTTTTAAACTGTTTTAGAGTGTTTTGTTTTATAACTCCGAAAATCACATAAAAATTTGAAAAACATTTTTTTGAAAAGCCTAAAAAGAGTGTTTTGAGTTGTTTTTGTGTCTTAGGGAACCTTCCAACGTTATGATGAGGATTTGGTTTGTAATTGCATGACTGTTAAAAAGAGTTATATACATAGAGAAAAGTTTGATTTACTCTTGGTTTATGCTTAGTTATGGTTATAATGTATGACTTCACATGCAATCATAAAAGAAAAATTCGTTTTTGTAACATGCTTGAAGGAAGGAACTCAAACAAACGCTACAACCCTGTGAGACTCGAGGCATTACCTTCTTTGGAGAGTTATTTTCTGTGATTCTTTGTTTTCTAAAGTTGTTGAATGATCTCATTATTCCTTGCTTGGTTGCTACTTAGAATGCAATTGTATCATGATAGAACTAAATGCTAGAACTTATATCCGTTTCATTCAAAGCATGATATTGAGTTGCATAACATATATCAAGATGAAGTTGTGTAGTTGCCACCATAGCCAAATAGCCTTACTTCCCATATTTCGTATATATTGTAAGTCTTAACACCGTTGAGCCTCGTTTAACCTATTTTCTTTGCTAACCATATCACCCCTTACCTAGCCTAGATTAGGACCATCCGTACCCTTGTTCTTAAAAGATAGTGAGCATGACTTAAATGAATTCCTTTTGAGTACATTTTGCAAGAAAATGAGTGTGGGGGAGTAAAAGTTTGTATGTTTTGAGAGTCAAAAGAAAAAAAAAAAAAAAAAAAAAAATTTGTGAAAAACATATGAAAAAGAAAAACAGAAAAGAAGAGAAAAGAAAGAAAAAAAAAAAAAAAAAAAAAAAAAAAAAAAAAAAAGAGCTTGTTCCCCCTTGTTGTTCAAAAGTTGAGTTTTCATTCAAAAGTGAATTCTACATTAATTCAAATGCTTTGCTCGCTATTTCTTTAAGAACCTTTGTTTTCCATATACCTTCTTTGTTAGCCAAACACCTTTAGCCCCGTTACACCCCTTTGACTTCTATCTTGATCGTTATGTGTTCAATAATGTGGAGTTTGAAATTGATATGAGCTTATGGAATCACTGGTTCTCATTCTAAGTAGTAGCATTCCATTCATGAGATCATATTCATGTCATTATCGTAAATCCAGAAAATGCTTTCCTTGTTATAACATATGTGAGTGTTCGTCTACATGTTTACATCAATCTTCTCACATATAACTAGTGTAGGGTGTGTAGTCAGAAAATCTGTGTGAAAAACGAGTGCATATCTTGTAAGGATTTGAGCAATTTCTCTAAGGCATGTTACTACATTCGAAATGTGTTTTAAATGCTTAATTGTGAACTAGTATGTGGTGACTATGATTAAGAATGTACGTAAGTGTAATGATGGCAAAAATCTGTGGGAATGATGATTTTTAACTTGTCATGTGCTTTGGAAATCCCTAAGACGGTTGTTGGAAGGTTTAGGTTGTGTTTTACTTGTTTTGTTTCGTTTGGTTTTGTTTTGTTTTTCTTTCTGTTTTGCTCGAGGACTAGCAAAAGATAAGTGTGGGGGTATTTGATAGGAGCATATTCATGCGACTTAAATGGCTTGTTCTCGTGCATTTACGTTATGTTTCTTTAGTTATTTTAGTACTTTAAGCTATTTTCGTGTGTTTATAGGTCCAAAGGGCTAAAGGAGCAAAAAGATGCATTTTGGAGACTTTTGGAGCACTTTTGGGCTAAGGATGGATAGCTTATGCTTGGAGCCAAAGTGTTGGACGAAATTGAAGACCTAATTGGAGCCAAAGTGTTGGAACCTTGTTCTCTTTAGTTTTAGGACATTTAAACCTTTCCTAATCCCAATCATGCCATGCATAACACACATCCATTCTAACACATTGTCATTGCACATGCATTTCCTTCATTAGTTAACCCACATGCACTTATCACCTATCATCACCACATATCATATCACTTAATCACTTATCACTTATCATCACCACTTAACCACTTATCATATCATAACCACATATCATATCACTTATCACTTATCACTTAACATATCATCCACCTACTTCACCTACAACATCCACCTACTTCACCTACAACATCCACTTCACCTACAACATCCACCTACTTCACCTACAACATCCACCTACTTCACCTACAAATGACATAGCCATATGTTCCCTCCACTACTCCTATAAATACCCTTGCATTCATTCATTCATGGACATCTCATTTCATACACAACACATTACAAACACATTCTCCCTTCCCTAGCCGTGAGCTTCCCATCTATTCCCTTATAATCCAAACACCACTCCTCATCCATTTCCATAATCCCCCAAACCTCACCTTAGACCTTGTGCTACAACAACGAGGAAGATAAGAGGGCCTAAACGTTCATACAATTCAAGTGTGAGTTGTTGGAATGTTTAGGTGTTTCTTTGATTTCAAAGTTTAAATTTAATTCTCTTTGTTTTGTACGTATGAGGAATGGAAGAGAAGAGTGCCTAAACGTTCATACAATTCAAGTTTGAGTTGTTGGAATGTTTAGATGTTTCTTTGATTTCAAAGTTATGAGGAACTAAAACCCCCTTTAGCTAGGGGGTGATTCGAAACTATGTTTATATTTGCAATATGAATTGATTACTTTTGGTTGGAATTTCATAAGTTGTGGATTCAATTCGTTTAACTGTTTGATTGATAACTTATTTATGTATGTTCATTGAGATTGCAAGCTTAATTTTCATGCATGAATATGACGCTAGAATATAAGTGAGTTTCACCTAATCGTTATGAACTTATATTCACAAGTAGTGGAGGTTGCTTATAAACAATCGCGTTAAACGAATTCTTGGCATAAGTTTCATGCGTATTCCATAGTAACGAATGCCTCGTCAACACTTATAATTTTCATTGAACTTAATGATCTTTGTTGAATGTCTCTATCATGCGTATTCCATAGTTAGGGACTTTGATTAAGAATAATTTGGTTGTAATGCGTATTCCATTCAATCCAACGAATTTAGGGAAATCTGAAAGTTAATTTAAGCGGACCTAATTAACTTGGAGCATTGAGTTTCATAATTTATCGAAAGACCAACTGAGAATCAATCTTGTATGCAAGTGTAACATGTGTGGAGAAGAACCCCTTGGCTATTCCATCATCCATATTTTATTCACATTCATATTTACATTCTGTTTTAATTGCAATTTGTTCATTTAGTTTAATTTTGTCAAAAACCTAAATCCCCCTTTACTTTAATGTCAAATTAGTTAGAAATCAATTTAGTTTGTGTTTTTAAGAGTTTTGAGTCTTTTGAACTTGTTAGAATCTGTTTAGTTTATGTTTTAAAGTATTTTTGAATTCTTTGAGTCTAGTTTAGTGTTTTATATTGTTTTTACGTTTTTAAGTCAGTTTCCAAGAGATTAACAATCCCTCCTAATCCCCGGTCCAGAACGATCCCTACTTGCACCTATACTACAATTTGACAAAAAGAGGGTTTAATTTGTGCGCGTATAAAACTCGCATCATTACTTATGAATGATTTATATTCAAGGTTTATAAATTGTGATTGATGGCTGGTTTTATTATTGTATCACATGCTTATATTATTGTCACTCACCCGAGCCTCTCGGCTTATCTGAGTGCCTGATTTGCCATTTTACCAATCCCATAATATTGGCATTGACTTTACATATGACAAGTCTGGGTAGATTATGAGAACGGCTTGATATTTTGGTTCTGTTGAGTGGTCCGGAATCCTTGCTCTTGTTCATTCCGTAAGGTGATCTTAGAATCCTAAATTCGAGTAGATGGGAATTACCCACAATAGATATTGTGAAAATAAATTGGAATTACCATGTTTATTACTCATAATCCAAGTGGGGAATTATATAGATTTTCTTGGTTAATTTGTGAAATGTTACGTTATCACACTGTTTGATTAGCGTAATTAAATGCTAAGATTGTGCATCTTAGATTCATGAATTGATTAATTGACGGGATTGTGGAATGACGTTGGATATGAGTGTGGTTATTATGAGTATTTTAGTTGATTAATATTTCTAGAGAATAATATGTACTTTGTTAATTCTTAAATATGTTACACGCTATGAAATGCGATTTTATGTGGGAAACATGATGAATTATGTGATGGATGAAGTGGAAATGTTAATCGTTATGTGGGATTGTTATGTTGGATATCATTGTTATTGTTATGATTAGACTTGTTGATAAATGTGGCTAGAGAATGGTATTGTGCTTCGTTGGTTCTTTGAAATGATATATGTTGTGAATTGCGGTATCATGTTGCGACATAATGACCTATATATAGATGGAGGGGAAATCATGATTTTCAGGTGGGTTTGTTATGTAACCCTGAGTCTAGTAATTTCATGCTTGTCAAGTTCTATTGATTGATTGAGAAATGTTATGCCTTTCGACTTAATGGGACTGTGATATATGTCAATTATTGTGCATGACAAACTACGAATGGCTTGATCCCTGTTTAGGGTACGTAGGCAGTCTAACAGGAAGGTTAGATGCAGCCATAAGGAATACGAAAAATTACTATGCGATTCGATTATTGAGTTGTGCTTTGCCCATATCCTAGAGGCGGGGTATGATAGAGACGGATTTTTTGATGACGTCATGTGTCAATTCTGGACGTATGTCGGGATTGGGGCGTTACAATGTTTATGTGTTTCTTCTAGGAAACACTTTAAGTGCTTCGACGATTTACTTACATTTTTACTAAAGATTGGTTCTAAAAACATTTTCACCAAAAACGTTTTCAGTCATTTTAAAAGTACATTCAAACGAGTTCTATAACTTTGCAAGAGGAATGTTAAGTAGATTCTATCAAAATGAGATTCTCTCAAAATTGACTTTAAACTCTGTCACTTTATATTTTTGGCACAGTGTTTTGTACCGTTGACACAAGAATTTACTTTAAACTATGAGATGACAGAGAATTTATAGAAAGTTTCATTTTGAGTGATTCTCTTTAGCATTCCACTCTCTTTGCAATTCCAAAGTTAAGATAGAGATAAAATATAAGAAAAACTAATGAAAATGGGTTGAAAACTTTGAGTTTTAACGATAAAGACAAAATAAAAGGTAAAGTGAATACTACCAGAATTGACTTTTAGTGTAAAAATGTGGTTTTTCGTTAAAATTTCCTAAAATATATAGTAGTAAAATAAGTCACACATGGTGGACCGACACCATTCTATGGTAGTAATTCTAACGCGTGACTGTATTATTTATTTTTTACAAAATATATTTAGAGAAGAAAAATAGAGCAGGTGACCTTGACTTAGAAGTTCCTTCATGTAATAGTACTTGTGGTACCGTTTGGTACGTGTCACGGGACGGAACAGAGTGAGAGAAGACGTTCTGTCCCACGTTTGGTGCGCCTAAAACGGGTGGAACGAGCTGTTCCACGGGACGAGTTTTGGGTGAATTTTCGTTCCACCTCACCCCTCTGGAATGACTCGTTCCACATCCGTGGAACACAAAATTATAACCTCTCCATCTTCTTCTTCTTCCTCCTTGTTTCCATCCGAGGGCATCTTTGCTCCCGCTCCGTTCCATTCCGTCCTGTCCCGTCCCGTCCCGTCTGCATACCAAACGATACCTGTGCGATGCTAAATCTTGGAGAGTTCACGAATTAATTAATGATGATCTCATTTCTACTTTTTAATTCTTAACTATATAATTATTTATCTGTTAGTTCATAACTCTCCTATTACTTTAGTCTAAAGAAGTTGGCAAAATTGCACTGTAGAAATGAACAGTGTTTTGGACCACATTTCAATTTATTTACAAGCTTGCCACTAGGGTGAAGACGGCTGGGTTAGTTCGTTTTAGGCTGCGTTTGCTGGGCTTACCTCAATTGTTGATGAGCCCGGCCCTTTGGGTGTTCAAATGATGGGAATGCCCATCTAGGGTTAAGATCGGACGGTGCGGATTAAAAGTTTTGAGGGTACTTTTGTCATCTTAATTGTCGGGACTGATCGGGATCGATGGTGATGGGATTGTAGGACAGACAGGAGGCATGCCGCCTCTGAGATAGAGATGGAGAGAGAAGGAGACCGTGAGAACGACGGTCTCGCCTCCATCCTATCCTCCTCTTGCTGCCGTCTCCCTTCTCTCGCCTCCGTCGTCTTACTCTTCCTTTCTCTGTCTCTCGAATCGTTCGATCTATTCGAAGAGGATCGAGAGTTCTGAAATAGTGTTTCGATAGGTAGGGGGTTATGCGTGTGCGGTCGTGCTTGATAATCGTGCAAGCCAGCGATTCTGCTTCTACGACATAGCCTCGACTCTGCTTCCATCTCCATTTTCTCTTTTCGCCTTTTCTCTCAGAAATCACCAACGAGCTCAAAAACCATCAAGCCCTTAGAAATCTCTTCGATTCTCTCTCTCAGAAACTACGAAGCACAACGACCTCTAGCTGAAAAACCGTGAATTTGGTCCCAATTCGAAGGAAATTTTAAGCCTACAAAAGCCTTGGTTTCCGGGTGAGTTCTCCGGCCGATTTGGAGTAGGTAATTTTGTGATTTGCAGTTTATTTTGGGAAATGATTGTCGTATTTGCAGTTCATTTTACCATTTCCAGAATATTTGTAATTTATTTTGGGGGTTTACCCTAAAATTGAGGAAGCACATATGAACGCAAAGGCTCGAGGATGTACGACAACTTGGATATGATAGGGTACAAGCTATGACATTTGTGCAAATTTATTTATTTATTTATTTTCCTTTCATTTTAGTGGTTTTTTTACTGTTTAGTTTTTGGGTTTTGTCTAATTTTTGTGCTCTGCTTTATAGATTGTTCTCTTTGGAAGCTTCTTTCCAGTCTTGAGCTTCTTCTTGCCTGGTGCCTTCTCATTGAGTATTGGAGCATTAAAACACAGGTGTGTGTGTTTTGTCAACGTAAGAGGAGAACGACATAAGAACATCTGTCTTTGTATTTATTTTTACTTTTTCTAACCCATCAATTTCTTTTGAGTCAACGAAATAGTCCCAACTTGCAACTTATGTTGTGAAGTATTATTGTCTGAAAAATTAAGTATGTATGTATATGTTATGTGTGTGGTGTTAGTCTCTGTGAGTCATTTATGTATATGTAGACATATGTGTGTGTGTGTGGAATGCAACATATCGGATTTAGGTTATACCGTCCATAGTTTTATTGTCTGTTGTTGTCTGCGCTATACCATTTCTATGCAGGCTTTGAAACTTATTCATGAGCTTTATAAGCACTTTCCATAATTTTAGCTGTCTATTTTGGGTTCTTTTTCATTAGGTCTGTTTTGGGTTCTTTTTCATTAGGTCATTAGCTATTGATTAATGGAGAAACGAGGACCATGCCACTGATTTTGGGTTCTTTTTCTAATCTTCTGATTTTGGGGTTTTGCAGGGAGTGCTGATGTTTTCTGGGATTTTTTGGTCCTTGCAGGATTTTGGGCCTTTGAAATGGGTACGTGTTATTTTTAACAGTTCGGTTCTCGCGTGTTCCGTTCTTTTTTCCTTCGTGATTCTCATTTTTCAGTGTTGGGTGATGGAAATTTGTAAAAATAGTTGTAATTCTTTTTTGAGAAAGTTGGCATTTTGTTATATTTTCTATTTAATCCCAAATGTAAGACTGTAAAATAATTGAAATGATGGTTTTCTAAAAACTCCTCTTAATTTTTTTTTCTGGGATTTAAAAGCATCTTTTCCCGATTGGTTACAAGGGTTATGTTCTGTTCATTTGGTTCACCTAATTTTGATTATTTATAAGTTTTGTCCTTTTAAGTTTTGTCTTTTAAGTTTTGTCTTCTGTGGTGTAATGAGAGATTTCTGTTGGCCTTTCGGATTTCGGCATGGGAAAGTTCACTTATTTGTCTAATTAGTATGCGTTCGATTCTTTATTTAATTGTTCTGTTTGCGTTCGGGTGTGATGGTCTAAATTTTATATGTTTGGAATTATCCACTTAACACCAATTTGTTACATTCAGGTCTCCACCCCACATTTCACAAGTTCAAATTCCATTGAAGTCGATTCTACAGATTGTGTCTGCAATTAGATCAGAGATCAACCGCTCTTTTGTATTCTGCGGAAGATTGCTTTTGGGAATGATTTGAAGCAGTTCCTCTATATATGTTTAATCTCTGTATGTTTATTGCCATGTAGCTCTGTCTTTTCTAATTGATGTGTTCATGTTACACTGTGATTCATGATGATGATTTAATTGTTTCTCGATTTGTAATTGTTTGTGAATAATGTGGCATATATGAATTGCAATATGTATTTGTATGAAAGGGATGGCATATCATTTTGCTGACTTAATTGTTTATGTTTTTCATATTTGCGAATGTTGTTATGATCGGTTAGGTGATTCCTGACCTGTGACTTTGTTTGGAGCTCAAATTTTGTGAGCATTACATTGGATTGTTATGCACTTGGTTTGATGTTGTTTTGGTCGACAATGCAGGGATAGGAGAAACAAAGAGGATGACACTTATAACTGCCCCTCCCCATTGGCCATCTTCAAATTTGGATCACAAGAAGGGAGCAACATAGGTGAGAAACAAATTTCTTTGTCTACATTTCAAGAATTTGCAGTTTGCAACTTTCATTGGTTATTATATTTGATTGAGTTGAACTTGGATTTCTGGATTTTGACTTTTTCGTTTGTTTCTCTGTTGCAGAGTTGGCTTCATTTCATTCCAGTGACTCTCTAAATAGGTCCAACAGCTCACTAAATAGGTAATTGTCTTATATCCAGCGATCTATTACCGGTTGAACAATTAATTGGCCATATATCTTGGATATGCAGCGTTTTCGTTTTGGAAACGTGGGAGACTTTATGAATATCCCTTATATATTTATTGTACAAAATATTAGTTCGCTTACACTTTAATTCTATTCATGGTTGTGGTGTCTTTTTAGGGTAAATGGTTTATATTGAAGTTTATTGATACTGCAATTTAATTCTATTCAATAACACTTTTAGTTATTTCTGCTCAAATTTTGGTATCTAGAAACGCATTTAGCCTTACCAAAGCATTCCCAGACACACTCCTTAAGTTGATCAATCATTTGTTTTGTTCAACATGACAAGTTGTTCTTTAATATTTATGTGTATTTGTTAAAAAATCTCTGAAGTGATTTCACTGCGTAATATGGGATTAAGGTTACATTTTTCTTATAATAAAAATCTCTGTATGCCACCCGGACGCTTCCCTTTCAAAGATTCTTTCTTTCCAGTATTTAGGGATTATAAACTGATTTCTCTGCTTAATTGCCGTACTTTCATTGCACGCAGATATTCTGGTATACTCACTAAGCATAAATTTAACGGTTTACAGAAACTTATAATTGTTCCGTCCTAAATATCTTCCTTTATTCTTGATGGCATGCTACTTGCTCGACCCTCTCTTGCATCAATTGTGTCACCTAAAATTAAAATGAAATGAAATAGTTTCCCTACATGCTTAATGTTGTGAATGCCGGTGATGTTAGAAATTTAGTGATTGTTGCCTCTCTATAATATATCTGCTCTCATGTTTTTGAACAGACGTGCAGTTCAAAAGAACTGGTTGCTGCAAGACGTGTATAATTTCATTTAAAAAAAAAAAAAAAAAACCGTTTTGGTTGCTGGTGGTGGTTTATCTGTATTTGATTGGTAATTTCAACATTTGATGATTCAATAATATTTTGAACTTCCATTTCTGTTGTTAGAAGATAACGTCTCCATCTCGATTCTGCATGATCAAAATGTACGTTTGGCTAAGACAATCATGTTTTACAGGTAGAGAGGAAGCTGCGATTAGAAACAATGTTGAGTGAAATTTAAGTCTTCATTTGACAAAAAAAAAAAAAAAAAAAACTTTGATTCAGATATCTATATTTGTTGTTTTATTCATTTGACAATTCGTTGTTTGATTGGTTTTTGCTTTCCTCCACTTTTTAACTCATATTCGTTAATCTACCTATTTTATTTGGGTGATAAGTTCACTCTTTTAATCTTGCTAAAGGAAGATATAGGGTGTGGTTTTGTTAATGGTGGTGGATGATTTGGATGAAAGTATGTATCTTGAGGATTTTTTTGCTTGCAGTTGTTTAGGCCAACACTGAAGAAGTTTTGTGGAATGAGATTCTTATCAGATTCTTATACCAAATTGTTTCTCCGTTTATGGCAGGTAATAAACGTGGTCCAACCAGTAGCTGATAAAATGTCATTGTATATATGCTTTTGTCGATTTCTGCTACGATAATGAGGGAATCCAAAGGATCGAGGCCAATCAATCTGAGGTTTGTACCACTCTATCCCTTTCTCTCTTTCTGTGAATTTCTTGAAATTGACGTTGCACGTTCTAATTCTTGCCGTGTTTGGGAGCAGAGAAAGCTCTAGATTAGCTTTGATCACTTTAATTTTTTCTTATTTAGTTCAGCACAGTCAGACTACATAATCCTACTGTTGGGCTATTTCTAGGGACGTTTATGTTTACTTTTGTTAGTTTGTTGACAGTTTGGTATGTCTATCATATTGATGGAACTAAATTGTGAGTTAATTATGGTTTAGGTTGTTGAATTTTGAATTCGAAATTCCCTTTGGAAACTGTCACAAGTGATGTGTCTGTTGTGGCTACAAGAATCAAAAGCGAGTGAAAGGTAAAGCTTCTCTCCAAACATTCATCGCTAGCAATTCCAACCAGAGCGAAGTATATCTCTCCTCTTGCTTTCTCTCTACGATGTTCTATCCCAATTTCTCTCAGACAGTAAGGGTTTTGGTTTGCTTTCTTGGATTAGATTTGTATATATTCCATTGCATCTCAGTTTTCTCTGATTTAATAGCATAATCTGGCTCTTGGTATTCTAACTTTGCTTTCTTTGCATCAAAATTGTATCTAGCTCTTGGTTTTCTTGATCTAATTTTTTTTATTTCTATGATAGATAAATTAAGGAAAAAATTTCTATTAGTATATGAGTATTCAATTCTGATACATCATTTTCCTCCATTTGACGTGATTTTGGATTATTAGGAGTCAGGCTTGCCTTCTGCGTTTTTGTTGAAAAAAAAGTCTTTTAGCTGAGTAATTTACTAATTTGAGTTGTTGATGTGATTTCCACGTACTCTGAATTCAAATAGAAATGCAAGGATATATTAGACTTTTAGTGTTTTCAGGCATTCGCGTGTTTGCTTATTATAGATGATGTATTTCTATAGTGCACTAATATTTGTTTTAAAAAAATTAATTAGTTTTTCCTCCCTGATATTTGCTAAGGCGCTTCTCAAGGCGACGTTGGAACGTGCAGGTGATGAGGATTCAGGGGTTGAGGAGGAAATGGCAAAGCAGGAGGACCAAAACGCGTTCTCTGTTAGGATAATTGGTGCCCTGAATACCTCAAGACGACGTTGGAACGTGCAAGTGATGAGGATTCAGGGGATGAGGAGGAAATGGCAAGGGAGGAGGACCAAAACGCGTTCTCTGTTAGGATAATTGGTGCCCTGAATACCAGAAAGTCTGCGCTCACCACTCATTAATTATATGGTTTGTTCCATTGGTTTTTATGGTTTAAAGGTGTTTAATTTGATGGTGTTTTTGATAAATTGTTGAAAATATTGTTAGTTTAGTTATTGATTGTATTGAGTTTGGTTTATGCTTTTGGTATTAAGTAGTTTTTTCATATCCCTGAACTCCTTTTCAGGTAGAGAAACGTGAGTTCTCTAAAGTGTTTAAGTGAGTGTCAATTAGTGAGTATTTTGTTCGAATATCTGTCCGAACAAAAATTTCTTTGGAATGAAATAAATGAAACAACTTTTGAGACTCCCACATGAGATGTGTATTGGTTCTTAAAGTATAAGACCATAAGTTACATTTTCATTCCCATTTACAGAAATATAACTTGCAGAATTAGTTAAATGTATCAAATAACTAGCATGTGAATTTGTGTATGGTTAAAAATAATCTTATCCTTAAGGATTATTGATTGGGTAAATTTGGTTGAGTAAATTTAGGGTTATTGATTGGGCTAATTTGGTTGTTTAGTTGATCTGATTTGGATGGGTTTGAGGGTTAGTTTCTAGGAATGTTACATTGGTGTTCTTTTTCTTCTACGCAGTTACCAAAATCTCAAGTCCCCATTTGATCGAGTACAACCCAATCATATTTGCTGTAATACAATCATATTCTTGAGGTTTGGATTTTTTGCTCTCATTTTTCTGCCCAATCATATTTGCTCATGCTTTCGCTGTTAGAAAATACATGCATGTTCTCTATAAACTAAAATACACTTCTCAGATTGCTATGATTATTGGATTGGATTTTCTTATTTACCTTCATATAATGGTGGGTTTAACTTTTCAGGTGAAAGTTTTTACGCAACCTCATTACTTGCAAAATTTTGTTCAGTCAACATTCAATGTCCTGCCATCAGATCAAGTTAAAGGTACGAATCACTATCATACTATTTTCGTCACTTTTTATTCCCTTGCTGAACACAATGGAGTGAATTGTTTTCATTTGCATTCTTGCATTTGAACTTATGGATGTTCTTACCTGACATTTGTAAGCTTTTGATTAGTCATGAAATATGATACATTTTCTCTATGTTAACAAACTTATGACATACATTCAGTTTCTTTTGGTTGGATTGAAATGATATTGATTATGCTGTTATAAAGCTCATTTTTATAGTTGGGTTGAAAATCATGTTAATAGAATCTTTTTTTGGTTGGTCTGACCCCATTCACTCATCTATCTCTCTGTTTATTCATAATTGTGTTGAATTTATTCAGGTAAAATGTGTCTTATTCATGCAGTTCAAGGTGATGCATTCAAGTCCCGCAGCAACGCGCGGGCATATTTTCTAGTTTAACACTATTCCAACAACACTTTATCAAACAGCCATTTTTACGGTAAAAATGCCTTTAACTCTTCAAAAGGCATGAGCCCAAATTCAATTTAAATTAGGGATAAGCACGGTTTGATTTAGTGTGGTTTTGAGTGAAATTGAAAACAAAACCGAAAGTTTTTACGGTTTGATTTGGTGTGTTTTTTAGACTAAAATTGAAATGAAATCAAATCATTTGGTTCGGTTTCGGTTCAATTTTAAACCATTTACAAACAAAATAAAAAAATAGCTTCAAATCTCTTATCTTAATTTAATTTGTCAGCTCCCTATACTCTTTCAATGTCGTTTCATAACAATATTATCAAACCATGAAAAATAGATTGCTGAAAGATTAATTAGCAATGTAAGTTCCAAATTCGTGTTGGAAAATATATTTTCTTGCTAGACTTGTTGAAGTGGAAAGGAGCAAAAGGGACTTCTCATTTATGGGCAGATTAGAAGGAGGAAACACCTTCTCTTTCAAATCAAAACAATGTTGTTGACTCTGGAGCTGTGAAAGAGAACTTACAGGCTTACAATGGTTCATTGTTTGGGGGTGGGGGGTTTAGCCTCCAAGAATCAAAGTTGTTGCACGGTGAGCGTGAGACAAATTGATTTGCAAATTTTGTTTGTGTAAGGTGTGAAGAACATATGAGAGTTGAGAGAGAAATAATGATTGGATGAGTGACCGAGAGTCGAAAACTAAGAGAGAGATGAATTTCTAGCATGGTCGAGTCCATACTAAAGTTATGGACTTTAACAATCAATCAACTATAACACAACACCTAATATGGGTATTTAATTAAATATTTTATTTTTTCCTGTGCGGTTCAGTTTCAAAAGGTCGAAACCAAAGCCAAACCATTTTCCTTCACTGCAGTTCGGTTTCAAACCGAAACCGTTTCAAAACTGCAAAATCAAACCGTTCAATGCGGTTCGATTTGATTCGTGTTTGAATTTCGATTTCCGATTTCAAATGCCCACCTCTAATTTAAACCCTTTTTCAAGGCAAAAGTGCTTTTAACTCTTGAAAAAGCACGAGCCCAAAATCAATTTAAACCTTCTAATACGTTGCCAACCCAATGATTAGACCTTCCGTTAGTGACGTCCCATTTCACTTATGGGTAATTCCGAAACCGGAATAGAATGCGAACAAACACAATTACATTTCTCCCAAAACATTCAAGCGTTTATCAAGCTTTTGAAGAATTAGAAAATTGCTGGGATCCATGTGCAAATAATATTAGTAATCAATTTTCTAAATTACTCAGAATTAGATTACTTAGATGGAGGTGCGATCTGGACTGCAGGGTAAAGTCTCTATCCGGAATCAAACCGAGTGACATAGAACACTTGTGGCTGTTAGACTTCACACATGCGATAACTTGCTCTGATTTCATGAAGAAGTTGAAGTTCCACTTTAAAATAGCAATGTGGAAGCAGCTCAATTACTCATAAGCACACGCCAAGTCCTTTCTTTTTCCGATGTGAGATTTATATTCTCAATAATATTAAGGTGCTTTGAATAAAGCATCTTAGAGCATCTCCAAAGGAGACACCAATTTTAAACATCAAAATGATATTTGATGGTTTATGTGGCAATTTGACATTTTATACAATATTTTGTTCCAACCGATATGTTAAATAATAATGTCATTTAATAAAAAAAAAATTTATCTTTTTGTGGAGTCCAATGATTAAGGCAACCAATCGAATATTTGAAAAACATAACAACATTTATTACATATTATATTAATCTATTAAAAAAATCATTTAATAAAATTGACAGCAAAAGACTTTGCTTTCAAATGACTCAACGCCATGTAAGAAATTGAAGGCTAGGTTGGAGAGAGTTTGCTGCCATTTTTTGCTATTGTATGCCTACGTGACAGATTTGAAAACCCAAGTTGAAGCATGTCTCGCCGATGTAGCTTTTATGCTACGCATTATTCAATTGTATGGGAGTTTTAATTGTTATATTTGATTTTTGCAACTATTTACATTTTTATTTTCAACCTCAACCAACCAAGTCTCACATAAAAAAACCTAGAAAACCTCGGTTCATTAGTAATGGCTCGCTAGATTGTCCCTTCCTTTGACAATAAATTTGTTAAAACGCTAAAGTTTCAAGTTAACCCAACTATATATTGGTTTGCACATGTGGTCAATGTCAATGTTCGATTAGTAATGAGCTAATCAACCGTCTCTAAAACCTCAATTGAAGCATGCCCTGCATCAAAAAGTTAAAAATCTTGGCTACGGCCCTAGATTGTCTTTACTTGAATTGGAACAATGAATTTAAAACATTGAAGTCACGGGTTGGCACAGCTATTGGTTTGTACATGTGATTAGTACTTGTTTGATTAGTAGTAAGCTGATGAACCGTCTCTCGAACTTTGATAACTTCGATGCCCTGTCTCTAAAGTCATCAAAGTCGGAAAGGAATAATCCAAAAACCTTGAATGGACCCTCGTGTGCAACTGATGCTTTGAAGTTTGAAGTCTGTCTGCATTTTCTACACTTATTTCTCTTCTACTACATATGTAATGGACCTTAGCAACGACAACTTCTTTGGCATCATTTCAGACCAGATTCCAGCCTCACCAACTTGGAGAGACGATTCAGACCTCTCAGGAAATCATCTATGCACTGCCGTTGTGGGCAACCCAATGCTTCGTGGGTCCCCGCTTTTTGAAATAGTGCAAGTAATAATACAACTAAGAACATGGAAGACGTATGCAAAAATTGTAAATATTGAGACTGAATCTCATATTAAGTAAGTTAGGTTACTTCACTCAAGTGGTAAAAGTTCGAATCTTGCTCTCTGCTTCACCTCAAACAAAAACCTGAAATTTTAATCGACATGAAATTTGATGAATTTTGGCTCGCTGATTTATGCAGAAACAAACAGTGACAGAGCCTCAAAGAAGAGCAGAGTCGTCCTTTCTAATTTTGGTGTTTCCTTTAAATCTAAGAAACCTGCAATCTAACCGAAGACTAAGAGATTAAAAAAATTTCAGCGACTTCGAAGTCGTTGCCTTATCGCCCATAATCTACCAAAAAATTATATATGTATGTGTGTATATATATATATATATATAGAGAGAGAGAGAGAGAGAGAGAGAAGATTGCTGCTTAATATATTCATGCTCTGCTGTCATGACTCTTACCAACAAGGAATTTCTTGTCTGATGCTTCTTCTTGGTTTTGCTTTCAGTCCCGGGATGCAGAAGATGTGTATATACTCGGCAGATTCATACATATATGCACACCTATCTACGCGTGAAGAAGAAAACCTGTGAGTACTCTGGACCTGAGATGGATCATCCATTCTCTCATGGCTTCCTTCTCATCCTCTTGTTTTCTTCCATTACATTCACAATACATGCATGTGATCTAACCGAACGCAGCGCCCTCAAGTCCTTCGCGAGCACTCTGTCTTCCCCGGCATTGAACTGGACTGCTTCAGTTGATTGTTGCCAGTGGGAAGGCATCACATGTAATCAGAACGGTTGGATCATCCAATTGCGATTACCATCCAAGGGCCTCACAGGAGGTACTTTTCCTTCATCACTAGGAAACATTAAGCTTCTTTCACACCTCAATCTCTCCCACAATCTGCTTTCCGGCTCTCTTGAAGCCGGGATGTTCTTGTCCTTGAGTCGCCTTGAGATTCTTGATTTGAGCTATAACCTTTTCTCCGGAGAAATACCATTGTCTTTATTATCAAGTTACATCCAAATGGTAGATTTTTCGAGCAATAAATTCAACGGAACAATTCCTTCTTCATTCCTCCAGCATGCTTGGAATTTGAGCAGTTTGAATATCAGCAATAATCATTTTACAGGCCAACTACCTTCCTCTATCTGTCTTCGTTCCTCCTCGCTTAGAGTTTTGGATTTCTCCCACAATAATTTCAGTGGCCCAATTCCTCCCGGACTAGGAAACTGTTCCGAGTTGGAGGTCTTTCGTGCTGGCGACAATACTCTCTCAGGGTCCCTTCCTGCTGATATCTACAATGCTCAGGCACTTCAAGAAATTTCATTATCTACCAATGGGCTTGTCGGACCCATCAGTGAGAATGTTGGGAAGCTCTCCAAATTAAAGCTCATGCGCCTTCATTACAACAATCTCCAAGGTCATCTGCCCCCATCTTTGATGAATTGCACAAACCTTGTTGAAATAAATCTGGGATTCAACTTTTTTAGTGGGAATATCTCTGTGCTCGATTTCTCTAATCTTACTCAACTTAGTAAACTAGATTGTATAAGTAATAATCTCACTGGTACCTTGCCAATAAGCCTCTACTCATGCAAGTCCCTCAAAGCACTTCGACTGGCAACAAATGATTTCGAGGGCCAAATCCAACCTGAGATTCTTCAATTGAAAAACTTGACCTTCCTCTTTCTTTCTCGTAACAGACTCACCAATGTCACGGGGGCAATGAAGATATTGACGGGTTTCAAAAGTCTCAAGGTGCTCCTTCTTTCAAAAAATTTTAAAGGTGAAGAAATGCCAGATGGGGATATAACTGTCGATTATGGGTTACAAAATTTGTGTGTTTTCAGTTTATATAGCTGTCATATGACAGGGCACATACCTGCATGGATTTCAAAGCTCGGGAAAGTGGAAGTCCTGGATTTGTCTTTTAACAGACTCACTGGCACAATACCTGGTTGGCTGGGGACTCTTCTGAAGATCAACACCAGCCCAATTGGTGTTTGGATTCTAGAAAAGTCTAGCAAATACAAGCAGCAAGCTTGGAAGGTAGAAGCTTCTAGAAGACTTTGTCCAGCTGCAAATGAACTAGACCATTCTAGATCAAATTTCCATGTTAAAGTCGGTGCGCATGCATAATAAGCTAGATAATTCTAGCAAGTTGTAATATTATATGGCTATTAGCCATATGTCGGTGGCATGCATGATTAGTAGCTAGAATGATCTAGCAATGTCCAAAGTCGGCAAACATGCCCTATAAATATGGGTGTGGTGCTATGTAACCAACCAAGCAAGCTTGTAATCAAACAAGCAAGCAATCAAGTGAGAGTGAGAAGCCACAATAGTCTTGTAGTAGTGTGAGTGATCTAGAGTTTGTCTCTAGAAAGTGAGTGAGTGTCATAGCTTCCCAAGAGTGTCCTTGATAGTTTGTGTTGTAATATTTTGTTTGTGTAATACAAGTAATTTGTTTACTTGTATTGTCTCTCCAACACTTGTGTTAGAGTTGAGTACTCTAAGTTTTTCCCCAATAATTGGTATCAGAGTGGTACGATCAGGGACCGTCTCTATTGAAGTTATTGACAATCGTGAGAAGTTTAGTACTTCGCAAGATTATTGGTTAATCTTGTTCGGCTTATCGAAGCTCTGCCGACACGATGGGAGACCTTCAAGTTGTTGGAGGAATCAAGAAGTTGAACAACAAAAATTACAACACGTGGGCGACGTGTATGGAGTCTTACCTACAAGGCCAAGATCTTTGGGATGTCGTCGGCGGTAATGAAGTTACGCAACCAGAAGAAGACACCAGCGGTGCTTTGAGGAAGTGGAAGATCAAGGCAGGTAAGGCCATGTTTGCCTTAAAAACTACGGTTAAAGATGACATGTTAGAGCACATACGGAAGGCCAAGACACCAAAAAAAGCATGGGACACCTTCGCCACACTCTTTTCAAAGAGGAACGATACAAGACTGCAGCTTCTCGAGAATGAGCTATTATCAGTGGCCCAACGGGACATGACGATTGCCCAGTATTTCCACAAGTTAAAGTCTATTTGCCGTGAAATTTCTGAATTAGATCCTAGTGCTGCCATTGTAGAATCCAGGATAAAAAGAATAATTATCCATGGATTGAGACCCGAATATTGAGGCTTTGTTGCCGCTGTACAAGGATGGCCGACCCAACCATCACGTGTTGAGTTCGAGAATTTGTTTGCCGATCAAGAAGCTTTGGCAAAGCAAATGGGAGGGGTCTCGTTAAAAGGTGAGGAGGAAGCGCTCTGCACTAAAAGTAAAGGCAGCTTTAAGCAGCGTGCTGGTGGTGGATCTAAAAGAAATGGTGACAAGGAAAAAGGTCATCAAAGAGGAGAGAGTTCTCGGCCAGGGGGAGCTCCGAAGTATCACGGCAACCGTGGTCAGTCCCAGAATAATAAAAGATTTGAGGGCAAGTTTTACAATTGTGGAAAGAATGGCCACATGGCGAAGGATTGTTCGTTCAAAAAGCCTGCAGAAAGTAACATCGCTAACTCAGATAAGAAAAGTGAAGATGATTGGGATGTCATTGCGTCTCTAGCCCTGGAGGAAGAATGGAACGCTAAAGCATCCGTTGCTATAGAGAAGCAAGAGTCAGCTCTCACAACAACAAGTCCGAAGTTGATTGACTACCAGAATGATTGGATCGTGGATTCAAGCTGCTCAAACCATATGACAGGTGATGAGAAAAAGTTACAAAGTCTGACTGAGTACAAAGGAGGTCGTTTGGTCGTGACAGCCAACGACTCGAGGCTACCGATTGCTCACATCGGTAAAACAATAATTGAGCCCCGATACAACACTAACCATATGCCGTTTCAAGATGTCTACCATGTTCCAGGTATGAAGAAAAATCTGCTTTCAGTGCCGCAACTGACATCGTTGGGAAATTATGTATTGTTTGGTCCACGAGATGTGAAGGTGTATCGACACCTCAAGATCTTAGGGACGCCAACAATGGAGGGACGGCGACTGCAGTCAGTCTATGTAATGTCAACAGAAACTGCATAGATAGACAAGACAAGAAAGAACGAGACAGCAGATTTATGGCACATGAGATTGGGTCACGTTAGCTATCACAAGCTAAATGTGATGATGAAGAAGTCAATGCTTAAGGGGCTACCTCAGCTTGACGTGAGAACAGACACGGTTTGTGCAGGATGCCAGTATGGTAAAGCACATCTACTACCATACGAAGAGTCGAAGTTTAAAGCGAAAGAGCCGTTGGAGTTGGTTCATTCCGATGTGTTCGGGCCCGTCAAGCAACCATCGATAAGTAGGATGCAGTACATGGTGATGTTCATTGATGACTTCTCGAGGTATGTGTGGGTTTTCTTTATGAAAGAAAAATCTGAAACATTTTCAAAATTTAAAGAGTTTAAGGAGACAATTGAAGGAGAAGTAGGAAAGAAGATCCGTTGCATACGCACAGATAATGGAGGAGAATATACCTCGAATGAGTTTTCCCAGTATCTATGAGAATGTAGAATACGTCACCAGTTCACTTGTGCCAATACACCACAACAGAATGGTGTAGCGGAAAGAAAGAATCGACATCTTAGAGATATATGTTGAAGTATGCTCCATGCCAAGAATGTACCAGGAAGGTTTTGGGCCGAAGCAATAAGAACTGCAGCTTATGTGATCAACAGGCTTCCTCAACCAAGGTTAGAATTTGTCTCACCCTTTGAAAAACTATGGGATATGAAACCTACAGTTAGTTACTTTCGAGTCTTTGGCTGTGTGTGCTACGTATTTGTTCCAAGTCATTTACGTAGCAAGTTTGACAAGAAGGCAGTCCGATGTATCTTTGTAGGATACGACAACCAAAGAAAAGGGTGGAAATATTGTGATCCTACGAATGGAAGGTGTTACACATCACGAGATGTGGTGTTTGATGAAGCATCTTCTTGGTGGTCCTCAGAAAAGGAGGCGTTGCCTGATTCAAGAGAGATAGAAGATAAGTTGCAGCAAAAGATGGGGGAGCAAATTGTTCGAATCCAGTCGAGACCAAATGAGTCTGAAGATTTGCTTGATGGTGATGATGTTGAGCAAGCAGTGCCCCAAAACCCTTGGCAAGCTAACATATATCAACAACCAGAAGAAGATAGACCTAGTGAAGTGGAAGTATCAACTCCACAATCACAACTAAGGAGGTCAACAAGAATCCGGAGGAAAAATCCGAGATACGTCAACGCAGTTATAGAAGAAGAAGCAGCTGGACCTGAGTGCTTCAAAGTTGGGAGAAGAGGTCACTGCAGCAGAGCTAAATCAAGCTTGGAATCTAGTGCCAAAGCAAAGAGATGTGAAACCCATATCATGCAAATGGGTGTGTAAGAAAAAGCTTCATCGTCAACTCGACATGGAGGAAAGAATGAGATGGTGTTGAGGGGGAGTATTGAAGATCAACACCAGCCCAATTGGTGTTTGGATTCTAGAAAAGTCTAGCAAATACAAGCAGCAAGCTTGGAATGTAGAAGCTTCTAGAAGACTTTGTCCAGCTGCAAATGAACTAGACCATTCTAGTTCAAATTTGCATGTTAAAGTCGGTAGGCATGCATAATAAGCTAGATAATTTTAGCAAGTTGTAATATTATATGGCTATTAACCATATGTCGGTGGCATGCATGATTAGTAGCTAGAATGATCTAGCAATGTCCAAAGTCGGCAAACATGCCCTATAAATATGGGTGTGGTGCTATGTAACCAAGCAAGCAAGCAAGCAAGCAAGTGAGAGTGAGAAGCAAGAATAGTCTTGTAGTAGTGTGAGTGATCTAGAGTTTGTCTTTAGAAAGTGAGTGAGTGTCATAGCTTCCCAAGAGTGTCCTTGATAGTTTGTGTTGTAATATTTTGTTTGTGTAATACAAGTAATTTGTTTACTTGTATTGTCTCTCCAACACTTGTGTTAGAGTTGAGTACTCTAAGTTTTTCCCCAATATCTTCCGCATCTTTTCTTTTTGTTGTTGAATGACAACTTGATTTCGGGTGAATTTCCAAAGGAGCTTTGCAGACTACAAGCATTAGTATCGCAAAAGGCTGCGAATGAAACATGACATTGTTCTCTTGAGTTGCCCGTCTACTTTCAACGCGGTAATAATGCAACTGTGCTGTCTTCACAGTACAAGTATCTGCCCAACATGCCAAGAGTAATCTCCCTCAGGAACAACAGTTTAAGCGGCAGCATACCCTTTGAGATTGGCCAATTGCAATTTCTTCAACAACTGGATCTAAGCATCAACAACTTCTCCGGCAACATTCTAGACCAAGTAGCCAATCTCACAAAGTTGGAGAGGTTAGAACTCAACAGTAACCGTCTGTCAGGCGAAATCCCATCATCACTATCAAGTCTCCATTTCTTGTCTACATTTACTGTTGCATACAATAATCTTGAAGGACCAATACCAGCCGGCACTCAGCTCCAAGGCTTCAGTGTTTCTGCATTCGAAGGGAATCCGAAACTTTGTGGTGCCCCACTTTCAAACCAGTGCTTGCCAAGTAATGGCAATGATGCAGATGAGAATGAGAACAACCAGGATTTGGACGATGATGAGGATCAAAGTCTATGGTTTGGGTTATCCGTTGTGCTTGGTTTCTTTGTAGGGTTATTGGGATTCTGTTGCCCTTTGCTTCTCAAGAGGACGTGGAGATATGCATATTTCCAACTCCTTGACAATATTCAATTCATGGTCTATCTGAAGTGGGGAAGGCTTAGAAGAAGGTAGAGTTCTAGAATCTAGATTGCGTGTTCATTTTCCTTTTTTTGATTTGTTTACAATTCCTAATTCTTGTTTTTCTTCTTAACAGGAAAGCCCAAGGCCAAGTCCAAGTCCAAGTCCCAAGTCCAAGTAAAAGTAAAAGTAGCAAACCGGATGGTGAAACTGTTAGTGCAAATCGGTTAGAATATGCAAACAACAGTAACTCTTTCATGGTCCCTGACAACTTCCAAACCACCTCTCTCTTCAATGTTCCAGTTAATGCTCGCTGCCCAGAAGATGAAGAAATATTAGTGTGTACGGATTGAACCAGAAATTCTCTATTGCAAAATATCTATGTAAGAGGAGCATGTTCATTCCCTAATCGGATTGTAAGTTGAATAGCTCTTTTATTTATTTTCTCTCTTTGTTTAGACCAAAATTATGGACCAATCTATCAATCATCAGGTGAAATCATGATGGAAGTTTGATAACATAACATATTAGACGATTTTACACATGAATAAAGCTTAAGAGTACACATCATATATGTTTAACCAAAAAAAGGTATGTCAGATAACGAATCAAACTATTCGTGAAAATCTCCTCGATTTTCATAAACTTGCGCAATCAGTTTGATTAAGAAGAAAACTGAAACTAACAGAAGGGTCCTGATTGAATTTGATACAACAAATCAAAATCTGTGTATATGCAGAATCATTGAGACGGGTTTGTATTTTTTCTGAAAGTAAAACAAAAAAAGGAAAACTAACGAAAAAGATTTGAAAATTTTGAGTTTTAATGAGAATGACAAAATAAAAGGTAAAGTGAATAGTATCAGGATTGATTTTTTAGTGTAAAAATGTAATTTTTCGTTAAAATGAACAGTACCGTGATCTTTTCATTAAAACTCCCAACAAAAAAAACTAGTGTAACTTGGGTGTCCACTTACTTCTTCTAGTTTGCACGGGTTGCAAGTTGGAAGTCGTTGAACGAATGCCAACACGGGCAGAAGCCGAAAATCACAGAGCTTCAACTTTCGCAAGAGGAGGTGGTTCAGGAAATGTGTTACAGTGGCACCTAAGTTCCTAACCCTGCAAATTGGTCATTGTTGGAAACATGAAAACAATCTGGGAATCTGAAAAAAGAAAAAAAAAGGGCAAAAGAAAACGGTTCAGGAAATTCATCAAACAGAACAGTTTATCTGCAATCTCTTTTCAGAAAGTTTAAACTTACAATTATTTTGTGAGCGTAAGATAGCACCTTAAGGAAGAAACATGTAAATGCAGCTTCATCGTCTACAAACACATGCATGCAACGTACCAGTTTTTTCTGTTGAAGTTTTTGGCAAACAAATGTCTGGGTCTACAATTTGATGATGTCTCGAGGTTATGTCGAGAGACTTCGGCTCCGTTTGTGTTCGCCTTTTTAGTGATGATTGGATTATATTCAATGATTAAGCTAGAGTAGTTTGACTTGAATTAAAAAGTACAAGAATTGTGAAGCGTTTTATGCATTTGGAGATGGGGTTAAAGATTTCTTCTGTTTTATATAAAGAACCATTTATTTAAAGGGGTATTCATTTTTTTTAAATGGGAACTAGTTTTTGGTCTCATTGACATCGAACTTAACAAATAGTTTTGTATAATTGATTTTTTTTGTTTGTTTGTTTTTGCAACGGTTGGCTATAAAAGAAGATTGAAAATAGACAGTTTGAATTATTGAAAGTCAATGTAGAGTGATACCCACAATTAGTCTCCATTTAAAAAAAATGACGCTTTTGTTTTCTGTTCTAGCCACTTGGATTTTAGATTGACTATTTCGATCGTGCTTCGTATCGTATCATGGTGTTTTGAATAAAACATACCCTGATAGGTGGGAGGACCCCAAGGACTTAAGTACCACTACACCATTTCTAGTGTAGCCGATGTGGGATCATGACATCACCTCACCCTTGGGAAGACCCGACGCCCACGGCAGCCCTTACTCTGGTGGCTTTCACTCTTAACAGCGGCGCACCCTCTAGTCGTCCCGTTAAGGTAGCCCTTTCCAAGTTGCCCCCTCTGCAAGGTCGGGACCCGACGCCCACGATGGCTCTTACTCTAGTGGCTTTCATTCTTAACGGCGGCGCACCCTCTAGTCGTCTCGTTAAGCTAGCCCTTTCTAGGTCGCCCCTCCGCAGCGTTGGGAACCTAAACTCTGATAACAATGTTAGGTACTAAAGCCCAAGGGAGGAGCCCAACCCAAAAGACTAGCCTAATACGTGGGAGGACCCCAAGGACTTAAGTACCACTACACAATTTTTAGTGTAGCTGATGTGGGATCATAACATCACACCACCCTTCGGAAGACCCGATGTCCACAACGACCCTTACTCTGATGACTTTCACTCTTAACGGTTGCGTGTATTCAAGTTAGTCAATACTCTAGCCAGTGAGAATAATTGAGCTCTATATTAATTGAATACTTACTTTACCCAAGAAAAACAAAAGCAAAATGCTCCATTAATTTCCTTTGATCATGACATAAATAAACCATTGAGTCCAATCTGCTAAGAAGAACAAAATCAACTTCGATAAGTTGGCATGTCAATGTCCAGAAAGCATTCTTCGTGATAATGATTATACTTTGCAATTTCGAAGTCAAATACACAGAAAAAATATATATAGTAGTGAAATAGGTCACGCATGGTAAATTTATGCTATTTTATATTAAACAATTATTACGCGTAACTATATCATTTATTTTTATACAAGAGATATTTAAAGCGGAAAAATCAATCACATAACTTTGCACGCTGTTAAATCAAGGAGAATTTTCTGATAAATAAATAAATTAATGATCATCTCACTTCTACTTATTCTTAACTATATAATTATTCTTCAGTTAGTTCATAACTCTCCTATTTAATCAAAATTCCTTAACTTGATTGCATCTAAAAAATTGTCCAAAGTGATTAATAGTGTTTCTACTTTCTATTCAAAGCACTTTTAATAAACAACATTTTTGAAGGGTTTTAAACTCTTCCAAAAGCACTAGCCCAAAGTCAATGTAAACCTTCTAATACGTTGCCAACCCATGATTAGACCCTCCATTAGTGACGTCCCATTTCACCTATGGCGTGGTTACGAAACCCGACTGGAATGGGAAGAAACGGAATGGCACTTCTCTCAAAGCATTCCAGCATTTACCAAGCTTGTGAGGAATCAAAAAATAGGTGGGTCCTGGTTCTTCTAAAATTAGTAATTAAATTTCTAAATTATTCAGAATTAGAATACTTAGATGGAGGTGATATTTAGATTTCGGGGTGAAGGTTCCAGCTAGAATCAAACTTTTCAGCCTAAAATACTCATACATTTATTACTTGTAACTCAAATGATTAAAAATATTTACCGTTGCATTTGAGTCCGAGATTTGATTATCCTCTTCTTCACTATTGATTGTATCCAAAAGGAAAAATAAAGAATTGTAATCTAAACGCATTTGGCCACTTTGAAGTCAATAAGTGACTCTTTGAAGTCTTTTGTTTGTTGTTTACTTGTTTACTCTTAAAGTCAAACCAAACCACTCCAAATCCATAAAAGATCTTTGAAGAAATTGGGAAATAGAAGACAAAACCACATTACATACATACATAGTACGTGTGTGTATATATATATAATTGTTATTAGTACTCTAAAAATCTCATTTTGCACTCCAAACTTTCTATAATTAGAAAGAAAAATACATTTATGAGAAGTGTAGAATGAGATTTTAATAGTGTTAATAACACTTTCCACACACACACACACGTACACACATACATATTGATCAATATAAAAGCTTGCAAGTTGCTACTTAACAATATTTATATGCAGCTGTCATGGCTTCCAGAAGATGTATATACTGCACAAGTTGATTCACATTTGATGTATATGTATTTTTTGTTGTTCAAAGATGTATATGTATACGTGTATACGAGTGATGCTTGCGATCCAAGCGAACGCAGCGCTCTCACGACCTTCTCTCGCTCTCCGTCTTCTCCTCCGTTGAACTGGACTACTACTTCCAGTTGATTGTTGCCAGTGGGAAGGCATCACCTGTGAACAAAATGCTCCATTAATTTCCCTTGATCATGCCTTAAGTAGACCACTGAGTCCAATCTGCTAAGAAGAAAAAAGACAAGTTGGCATGTCAAAGTCAATGTCCAAAACTTCAAGCATTCTTCGTGTTATTTATTACTAGCCTTCACGCTTACACATGTGCAAAAGATATTTGAGGTATTCAACAATTGCCCTCCTGATACGTAGCTCTTCCAAAAAGCACGACGCCAAAGTCAATGTAAACCTTCAGATACGTTGCTGCCAAGTTGCAAACCCGTCATTAGACCCTTTGTTAATTTTCTATGCTCCCATGTTCTGCAGGTTTGTTTATTTTCTATATAAGTGGAAAGCAAAGAATTCAAAACTCGAACATTGCGCACAAGAATTCGAACCATCACCTAATTACCTTCTTCCCTTTGTTAATTTCCACCTCCTTTGCTCCAAACAAAGGAGTGTATATATACCCCTGAAACGATGTGAGCAATATAATTCCAGTGCAGACATAGCGAAAAACATCATGCCGGAAGCTAGCCGCGTAATAACTTACGGAGTCCTCTTCCTGTTTTTTTTGTTGTCTACTTTCATTTCTACAAACCATGCTTGCAAGGAGGCAGATCACAACTCTCTTTTGTCATCTTTTGATATATCTTCTTCTCGTTTAAATTGGTCTTCTAGCGATTGTTGTCACTGGGAAGGCATCACTTGTGATGCCGATGCTAGGGTAACACATGTTTCGTTGCCCTCTAAGCGGCTCCAAGGAAGCATTTCTCGCTCCCTTGGAAGCCTCACGCATCTTTCGCACCTCAATCTCTCCCACAATCTGCTTTCCGGTCCTCTGGAAGTTGGACTCTTCTTGTCCTCGAATCGCCTTGAAATCCTTGATTTGAGCTACAACCTTCTCTCCGGAGAATTACCCTTGTTTCTATCATCTAGTTACATTCAAATAGTGGATTTGTCGAACAATCAATTCAATGCTACAATTCCTTCTTCATTCCTCCAGCATGCCGGGAATTTGAGCTGTTTGAATATCAGCAATAATCATTTTACAGGCCAAATACCTTCCTCTATCTGTCTTCGTTCCTCCTCGCTTAGAGTCTTGGATTTCTCCCACAATAATTTCAGTGGCCCAATTCCTCTCGGACTAGGAAACTGTTCCGAATTGGAGGTCTTTCGTGCTGGCGACAATACTCTCTCAGGGTCCCTTCCTGCTGATATCTACAATGCTCAGGCACTTCAAGAAATTTCATTATCTACCAATGGGCTTGTCGGACCCATCAGTGAGAATGTTGGGAAGCTCTCCAAATTAAAGTTCTTGCGCCTTCATTACAACAATCTCCAAGGTCATCTGCCCCCATCTTTGATGAATTGCACAAACCTTGTTGAAATAAATCTGGGATTCAACTTTTTTAGTGGGAATATCTCTGTGCTCGATTTCTCTAAACTTACTAAACTTAGTAAACTAGATTCTGTAAGTAATAATCTAACAGGTACCTTGCCAATAAGCCTCTACTCATGCAAGTCCCTCAAAGCACTTCGACTGTGTTCAAATGATTTCGGGGGCCAAATCCAACCTGAGATTCTGCAATTGAAAAACTTGACCTTCCTCTCGCTTACTCATAACAGACTAACCAATGTCACGGGGGCAATGAAGATACTCACGGGTTTCAAAAGTCTCAAGGTGCTCCTTCTTGCAAAAAATTTTAAAGGTGAAGAGATGCCAGATGGGGATATAACTGTCGATTCCGGGTTACAAAATCTGTGTGTTTTCAATTTACATATGTGTCATATGACAGGGCACATACCTGTTGGAAATTCAAATCAAAAAAAGGTTGCTACTAGCCATTGTTGAAAATCAATGTCAAAGTTAGGCATGGAAAGTTAGGCAATGTTAGGTATGGTTGAATAAAAATTATTAGGTGCATTTAATGTGTTTTGTGTGGTAATAAATAATCTTAGTTTAATCATTTGGTTTGCTATAAATACCCAAGTTCTCAAGCATTGTAAATCATCCCATCCAAATCCCACTTCCAATTGTGAAGAAGCTTGTAAGCTTTCTTATTCCAATAGTTTGTAAACCTTTTCATATATCAAAGTTCAAGTGTTTTGCCAAAGCTTGTTGCTTCCCTCCTTTCTCTATTTCTTTCTTTGTCCAATTTTATTTGAGAGTGCAAAGTGAAAGAGGTGTGATAGAGTTTGTAAACTTATCACCCACATATTTTGGTATTGAGTTAGTAAACTGTCAAATACCAACAATTGGTATCAGAGCCAGAATACCACTCTGGCAGGTGCAGCAGTTATGGCGTCCAACTTAGTGCAACTCCAAGTTCCCACATTGAAGAAAGAAAATTATGAAAGATGGTGCATCCAATTCAAAGCATTGTTTGGATCACAGGAGCTATGGGAAGTTGTCAGTAGTGGGTATGTTGTACCCACTGCCGAGCAAGAAGCCGTATATACTGCGGATCAAAGGAACACTCTCAAGGACTTACGAAAGAAGGACCAAAAGGCGTTGTATCTTCTATACCAGGGTTTGGAAGATTCAACGTTCGAGAAGGTTGCAGAAGCAACAACGAGCAAGCAAGTATGGGATACACTCAGTACAATCTACAAAGGAGTAGATCGAGTCAAGAAAGTGAGGTTACAATCACTTCGAGCAGATTTTGAAACTGCTCATATGAATGAAGGGGAGAGCATCTCCGACTATCACTCAAGGCTCATTGTGATAGTAAATCAGATGAGGAGAAATGGCGAGAGACTCGATGAAGTACGAGTTGTGGAGAAGATACTCCGGTCACTCACATCTAAGTTTGAGCATGTGGTGACTGCCATTGAGGAATCCAAGGATTTGGAGGTGATGAGCGCAGAAGAGCTACTAGGATCCCTCCTAGTTCACGAGCAACGCATTCAGAAGAATGCAAGCCCCACAACGCTAGAGCAAGCTTTGGAGTCAAAGTTGAATATTGACAAACCAAATAAAGGTCGTGGGCAGTGGAACTCACGTCGTGGGAGCTCATCCAACCGTAGCCGAGGACGAGCTCGAGGAAGAGGTCGAGGCTATGCACAAAATCAAGGTCAGTCTCAGGAGTGGAGATCTACTCGAGGAAAGGCGCATATCCAGTGTCACAACTGTAAGCAATATGGACATTATGCCAATGAATGTTCACATAAAATTGGTGAGCATGTCAACATGGCAGAATCAAGTGGAAATACTGATGAAAAACTTACAGTCTTACTAGCACACCATGATTCCAGTAGCCAACAAGATGTTTGGTATTTGGACTCTGGTGCAAGCAATCACATGTGTGGAAAGAAGGAGTTTTTTGCCGAACTCAAAAAAGGGGCCTATGGATCTGTAAGTCTTGGTGACTCCTCAAAGTTGCCAGTTGAAGGCAAAGGGAAGATCAAGATCATCCAGAAGGATGGAAGAGAAGAATACATCTCCGATACCTACTACATACCAGGTATGAAGAGCAACATTCTGAGCATTGGTCAACTGCTCCAGAAAGGG
Source organism: Pyrus communis (assembly GCF_041283825.1). NCBI lineage: Eukaryota > Viridiplantae > Streptophyta > Magnoliopsida > Rosales > Rosaceae > Pyrus > Pyrus communis. Next base: position 1,133,170 of record NC_142575.1, on the reverse strand, counting down.
TACATTATACATATGGAGAACATGCTTCTCACTCTCAGGAATGCAAGGAGAAAGCTTATTGCACGTGTTCGAATGTCAAAGAACCGGATGTTTCCGTTGAATTTGAACACAAAGATTGGAAGCTGCAACATCGGTGTAATGGAAGATGAGTCATGGAAATGGCATCTTCGATTTGGCCATCTTAATTTCAATGGCCTAAAGTTGCTGTCAAGTGGAGGAATGGTTCGTGGTCTACCCCAGATTGAAGCCACACGCCAAGTATGTGAAGGTTGTGTGCTTGGCAAGCAAGCACGACTATCGTTTCCTGTTGGTGATACATGGAGAGCAAAGGCACCACTGCAGTTGGTGCACACAGATATATGTGGTCCATTGGATCCCATGTCTTATGGAGGTAATAGGTATTTTATTACCTTCATTGATGATTTCAGTAGAAAGACTTGGGTCTATTTTCTCAAGGAGAAGTCAGCTGCCCTAAAAATTTTCAAGGAGTTCAAGGCACTCACAGAGGCAGAAAGTAACCACAAGCTTGTGGCTGTGAGATCAGATAGAGGTGGAGAGTACACCTCCAATGCTTTCCAAGCATACTGCAAGGAGCAAGGAATTAGGCATCAACTTACTGCTGCCTATACCCCACAGCAAAATGGGATAGCCGAAAGAAAGAATCGAACCATCCTTGACATGACAAGGTCCATGCTTAAGGAGAAGAATTTGCCAAAAGAGTTATGGGCAGAAGCTGTAGCTTGTTCGATTTATTTGTTGAATCGATGTCCAACAAAGAGTGTCAAGAGGATGACACCACAAGAGGCTTGGAGTGGATACAAGCCGAATGTTACACACCTAAGAATTTTTGGGTGTGTTGCATATGCTCAAGTTCCAGAAGCCAAGAGGAGGAAACTTGATGATAGAGGTGAGAAGTGTGTGTTTGTGGGCTATAGTGAAGAGTCCAAGGCATACAAGCTCTACAACCCACTAACTGGCAAACTAGTGGTTAGTAGAGATGTCATCTTCAGTGAGGAAGAGACATGGACGTGGAACAACAAAGAAGTCAGTAAAGAGAAGATCGTCTCCACTGATTTTGAAGAACCAGAAGTTGTACCACCGATTGAGCAACAGCCTGCTCAAACAATCACAACAACTCCAGTGCACAGAATTGCAAGGAGTGGTCCTACATCTAGTGAGGAAAGCAGCTCCTCAACTCCAGTGAGGTTAAGGAGTCTCACAGAGATTTATGGACAAGAAGAAGAAGAAGAAACCAACCTTTTCTGCTTGTATGCAGACCACGAGCCTTTCTCATTCAATGAAGCTGTGGAAGAAGATTGTTGGAAGAAAGCCATGGAAGAAGAGATCCATGCCATCGAGAAGAATGACACTTGGGAGCTGACAAAGCTCCCACCAAATCAGAAGGCTATTGGTGTCAAGTGGGTTTACAAGATCAAACGCACTGCAGATGGGAGTGTGGATCGATACAAATCAAGGCTTGTAGCAAAGGGCTACAAACAGAAGTATGGAGTGGACTATGATGAAGTCTATGCTCCAGTTGCGAGACTTGACACGGTAAGATTGCTAATCTCTCTTGCCGCACATCATAAATGGAAAATTTATCAACTAGATGTCAAGTCAGCCTTCCTTAATGGAGTACTTGAGGAAGAAGTGTACGTGGAACAACCGGAAGGCTTCCAAGTACAAGGAGAAGAAGATAAGGTGTATCGTTTGAAGAAGGCTTTGTACGGCCTCAAGCAAGCACCACGAGCTTGGAACTCAAGGATCGACAACTACCTTCACCAAAATGGATTTCAGAAATGTCCATACGAGCATTCAGTTTACATGAAGAATGGTGAAAAATGGGAGTTCTTAATTATTTGTCTCTATGTAGATGATTTATTGTTTACAGGAAACAATGAGGCAATGTTCCATGAGTTCAAGCAATCCATGTTCAGTGAATTTGAGATGACTGACAATGGATTAATGTCATACTTTCTTGGCATAGAAGTGAAGCAAGAAAGTGATGGTATCTACATCTCTCAACAAAGGTACATGAGAGACATATTGAAGAAGTTCAATATGGACAAGTGCAACACTGTCAATACCCCAGTCGCAACTGGATTGAAGCTGTCCAAAGGAGGAGAGGGTGAGTTTGTAAACTCAACAGTGTACAAAAGCCTCGTTGGAAGCCTAAGGTACCTTACAATCACAAGACCTGATATAGTTTATGGTGTTGGACTCGTGAGTCGATACATGGAAACACCAAGGGAGTCTCATTGGCTGGCCGCCAAGAGAATTTTGAGGTACATAAGAGGTACTCTAAACTATGGTCTATTTTATAATTTTGGTGAAGATGCAAAATTATTTGGTTATTCAGATAGTGATTGGGGAGGTGACCAAGATGAAAGGAAAAGCACAACTGGCTATGTGTTTTTTCTAGGATCAACAGCTTTCTCATGGACTTCAAAGAAGCAATCAATTGTTGCTTTGTCATCATGTGAAGCCGAGTATGTTGCTGTAGCCTCAACCGTGTGTGAGGCAATTTGGTTAAGAAATCTGTTGAAGTCAGTGTGTCATCCACAAGTGGAATCGACTGTGATTCACGTAGATAACGTGTCTGCAATCAAACTTGCAAAGAATCCTGTTCAACATGGAAGGAGCAAGCACATTGATACCAGGTTCCATTTTCTAAGGGACCATGTGAAGCAAAAGACAATTGAACTTGTCTACTGTCACACCAAGGAACAAGTGGCAGACATCTTCACAAAGCCATTGCCAATTGAAACATTCCGGCTACTGCGTGAAATGCTAGGAATGAAGGCGTTTTGATTTGAGGAGGTGTGTTGGAAATTCAAATCAAAAAAAGGTTGCTACTAGCCATTGTTGAAAATCAATGTCAAAGTTAGGCATGGAAAGTTAGGCAATGTTAGGTATGGTTGAATAAAAATTATTAGGTGCATTTAATGTGTTTTGTGTGGTAATAAATAATCTTAGTTTAATCATTTGGTTTGCTATAAATACCCAAGTTCTCAAGCATTGTAAATCATCCCATCCAAATCCCACTTCCAATTGTGAAGAAGCTTGTAAGCTTTCTTATTCCAATAGTTTGTAAACCTTTTCATATATCAAAGTTCAAGTGTTTTGCCAAAGCTTGTTGCTTCCCTCCTTTCTCTATTTCTTTCTTTGTCCAATTTTATTTGAGAGTGCAAAGTGAAAGAGGTGTGATAGAGTTTGTAAACTTATCACCCACATATTTTGGTATTGAGTTAGTAAACTGTCAAATACCAACAATACCTGCATGGATTTCAAAGCTTGGGAAACTGGAAGTCCTGGATTTGTCTTTTAACAGACTCACTGGCACAATACCTGGTTGGTTGGGGACTCTTCCGCATCTTTTCTTTTTGTTGTTGAATGACAACTTGATTTCGGGTGAATTTCCAAAGGAGCTTTGCAGACTACAAGAATTAGTATCGCAAAAGGCTGCAAATGAAACAGGCCATTGTTCTCTTGAGTTGCCCGTCTACTTTCAACGCGCTAATAATGCAACTGTGTTGTCTTCACAGTACAAGTATCTGCCCAACATGCCAAGAGTAATCTCCCTCAGGAACAACAGTTTAAGCGGCAGCATACCCTTTGAGATTGGCCAATTGCAATTTCTTCAACAACTTGATCTAAGCATCAACAACTTCTCTGGCAACATTCCAGACCAAATAGCCAACCTCACAAAGTTGGAGAGATTAGAACTCAACAGTAACCGTCTGTCAGGCGAAATCCCATCATCACTATCAAATCTCCATTTCTTGTCTACATTTACTGTTGCATACAATAATCTTGAAGGAAAAATACCAGCCGGCACTCAGCTCCAAGGCTTCAGTGTCTCTGCATTCGAAGGGAATCCGAAACTGTGCGGTGCCCCACTTTCAAACCAGTGCTTTCCAAGTAATGGCAATGATGCAGATGAGAATGAGAACAATCAGGATTTGGACGATGATGAGGAGCAAAGTCTATGGTTTGGGTTATCCATTATGCTTGGTTTCTTTGTAGGGTTATTGGGATTCTGTTGCCCTTTGCTTCTCAAGAGGACGTGGAGTTATGCATATTTCCAACTCCTTGACAATATTCAACTCATGGTTTATCTGAAGTGGAGAAGGCTTAGAAGAAGGTAGAGTTCTAGAATCTAGACTCTATGTTCATTTTTCTTTTTTCGATTTGTTTTCAATTCCTAATTCTTGTTCTTCTTCTTAACAGGAAAGCCCAAGGCCAAGGCCAAGTCCAAGTCCCAAATCAAAAGGACGAAGTTAAAAGCAGCAAACCGGATAGTGAAACCGAGAGTACAAATCAGTCAGAATATGCAAACAACAGTATCTCCTTCATGGTCCCTGACAACTTCCAAACCACCTCTCTCGTCAATGTTCCAGTTAAAGCTCGCTGCCCAGAAGATGAAGAAATATTAATATGTACGGATTGAGCCAGAAATTCTCTAGTGCAAAATATCTATTTAAGAGTAGGATGTTCATTCCCTAATCAGATTGTAAGTTGAATAGCTCTTTTATTTATTTTCTCTCTTTGTTTAGCCAAAATTATGGACCAAACTATCAATCATCAGTTGAGATCACGATGGAAGTTTGATAACATATTAGATGATTTTACACGTGAATAAAGCCTAAGAGTATACATCACATATGTTTAACCACAAAAGGGTATGTCACATGATGAATCAAACTATTCGTGAAAATCTCCTCGATTTTCATAAACTTGCACAATCAGTTTGGTTAAGAAGAAAACTGAAACTAACATAAGAGTCCTAATTGAATTTGATACTACACATCAAAATCTGTGTGTATGCAGAATCATTGAGAAGGGTTTTTATTTTTTCCGAAAGTAAAACAAAAAAAACTAGTGTAAGTTGGGTTTTCCCTTACTTCTTCTAGTTTGCACGAGTTGAAAGTCGGAAGTCGTTTAACGAATCCCAACACGAGCAGAAGCCGAAAATCACAGAGCTCCAACTTTCACAAGAGGAGGCGATTCAGAAAATCTGTTACAGTGGCACCTAAGTTGGTAACCCTGCAAATTGGCCATTGTTGTGCTTTTAAAATGACTAAAAGCACTTTTAAAGAAAATGTTTATGTGCTTCTTTTAGGAAGCACTTTATATGCTTTTCCAAAATTTACTTGCATCTTTACTAATGATTGGTTCTAAAAACATTTTCACCAAAAACGCTTTTTGTCACTTTAAAAGCACATCCAAACGAGCTCTATAACTTTGCAAGAGAAATGTTAAGTAGATTCTATCAAAATGAGATTCTCTCAAAATTAGACTTTTTGTAAACTCTCTGTCACTTTATATTTTTGGCACATTGTTTTGTATTGTTGACACGAGAATTTGCATTAAACTATGAGGTGGCAAAGAGTTCATAAAAAGTTTCATTTTAAGTGATTCTCTTTAGCATTGTTGAGCAAAAATTGTACACAATATGTAAACCAATAATTCACTCGACACAATTTCACCCTTATTCATTTTTCGAAGAGGGTTTTATTAAATTGAGTTCGACCCATTCTAGGCTACGTGCCTATTAATTACAACCCTTCTTTTGAAAAAGGAATACCCTTTGATTCTAATATGAATAAATCATAACTTGGGGATTTGGGTGTTTGTTTGATTTTGTGACTGCATCTAGGTAGAGCCCTAGATTGCCTACGTACGCTCATTGAGGGATCAAGTCACTCGTAGTTCCTTATGTATTTGTTAGCAGTTTCAGCTCATGCAGGCAAGGAGCATTTCATGCCTTGTGCAATTTTAGCTCATGCGGGCGAGGATTTTAAGCCATTGGAGCGTTTGTAACAACCCGTCTCGGGATTTACTGAACAAAAAGGATATTTTTGTATTTTCACTAAGTTTGGGGGATACTTTCCTTTTTAAAAATTGTTTTTGGGTCTTAAATGGTGTGCCCAAGGGGCCCACCCCCTGATTTTGTCCCCCGAGCCTCTCGTCTCTCTTGTCTCTCAGTTCTCTACTCTCTCATTTCCCTCATTTCTCCCTCACTTTTCTCCTCTCTCTCCCCCGAAACTATCTGCATCTCTCTCCCTTCTCTGCGTTATCCCCCTCATCTTTGAAAACAACCCACACCCTCGTGCCCACACCTCATCAACGACGACAGCATCACCATCATCACCACGTTAGCTCTTTCCCTCTTCATCTCTGTCGAGCATAGAGAAACTCCGACGAGTTCCTCGTCCTTTCGTTTTGGGTAAGCCTCAAATGACACACCCAGACCAAAATCAGGGCGTGCTGGCCGTCACGTGAGGGTGACGTAACCATGTGCATAGTGCAGAAGCTAAAAATAATAATAAAAGTACGAATAAATAAAAACCAAGCTTTACACTGAGTAGATAACAAACAAGTGCAAGCGTAAGTGTGAAAAACAATATTCAGAGCGCAAAAGACCTAGTGCAGTCCAGGGAAACAAACACTAAATAAACACACCCAAAGGCGGTCCTACACTGGTGATAATTTGTCAGATATGCCGTGAATTCCTCGAGAGCCACCAAAAGAGCTATCCAAACTAGAACCTGGAGGGGCGCAAAACAGAAACTGTGAGTGGGCAAAAACAAAGCTTTTCAAAATCATTTCAATATAAAAAATTCTAAACCCTCGCCGTAAAACCTGTATAGTTTTCCAGAAAATAGAATATGCACATATATTTAAAACATGCTTAGAAATATGTCATGTCGAATGCCTCTAAACAAAATGTAAGTACTCAGGTAATGTCAATCAATGCCATGTAATCTATCAACTGGAGTCACCTAACGTGACATGTACGCCTGAATCTAGAGCTTAAATCTCCAACTCACTAACTATACCTGCACACGAGTCGGAACCACCTAAAGTGGTCTCTACGATAGGACTGGGTGTAAATAAATACGCTCAAGTGCTACAATCACGTGAAGACTGGGCGAATAATCGCGGGTCACCTACGAGTCGGAACCACCTAAAGTGGTCTATACGACAGGACTGTGCACCTAACTTGGATCCAAGATAAGTGTGTGGTGCAGGAGGTAAACATCACATGAAGGACTGTGCCCTACTCTGGTCGGGAGCACTAACACCGAGGGTGCAGGTTATGAGCTCTATATGCATCTCAAATCACTACTAAACACAAACATAAACCACAACTTACCTGGCACTTACCTGTGCGTCCACAGCACCAAACATACATATATGTAACTACTAATGCATAATTAAATAGGCAAACGCAATGCATGGCATTTAAAACATATAAATATTTCGTTTCGTTTTCTAGGAAAATCACAAGTATATAAGTATATACGGAAAACCAAAAGCCCACTCACTGGTATGTAGAAGGGTCGTAACCCCCTTACCTCGAGTGACTGCGCTTATCCTTGGGATAGGTCTCACCTATATGCGAAACAACTATAAAAATGTTAATTTAAGCACATAACCCAAACTAGGTAATAACTTCTCATACAATGCTCAAATGGGGTGTGTGAATACACCAACGTGATCTACTCAACCTCACGAACACCCCCATATTTTTAAAATAATTTTTCGATGTCTCACGCGCCCTCACGCACCGGCCAAGGCACGGCCACACGTGCAGGCGCGTGCCTGGCACACTGACGGCGTCAATTAACGCCATCAAGAATATTCAGTTAAAACTAATAGATTCCATTACAGTTAACCTAACGCCGTTAGGAATATTCCGTCTAAGCTGACGAAATATTCCGTCGTCTTCTCCGGCCAACCTTCGGCGTGGTCGCCGTAGCCGGAAAACTGGAAAATTTTCTAAACTTCATTTCTCACTCGTTTTTCCACCAAATTCCACGAAATTGGTACCAAAATGAAGCTTACAACTAGTAGAACAAAACCTTACCACTTTCAAGCACTAAAACTAGCGGAATCTCGCTGGAAAAACTTCACAAAATCCAGCCAAACCTGCAACTCACGATCCCGACGTCCAAAACCTTCAAACGAACCACCCCGAGCTTCCTAAGGACCTCACCAAGCTTCTTACAAGCTTCAAATTCCCTGAAATTCAATAATTCAGTGTGCATGAACAGTGACCAAATCGGGGATCTCGAGTTTGACGTGAAAACAAAGGTTTCCTTACCTGAAATAGGTATGGTTGAACTCGTATGAAGCTCATGAACACAAAGGTATAATTTTCTTCCTCGATCCATAACATGTTCGAAGGATGTGGTTCTTGTCCATACGTAAGAAGAAGAAGGGAAAGAGACAGAAAGACTCGGGACAGGGCAGAAGATGAAAATGAGTGTGGGTGTGTGTGTGTGGTTTAAAAGTAGCCAACCAAAACCCCAAAAATAACCACAAAACGAAACAAAACCACTAGGGGCAAAATCGTCATTTCATCCCTACAATATGAAATAATCTGGGACAGGCTGTCATATCAAAACACTCCAAATGCTTCTTTTTTCATCTCTATAGTTCTATTCTGACCCTCTAGTTATGTTTTGGACGTCAAACCACAAAGAAACACGTCAGGGAGACTTCTCCAGATTTCTCGCGAGAAACCAATGGCTTTCGAGGAAATTTCCAGCCAAACCACGATGAGTTGGCCAGCGTGCAAGGTATCAATCTCTTTGTATCACCGAGTACTACAACTTTCCTTTTTGTTTCACCCAATTTCATGGAATATTGAAGAAGTTATATCCATTTGAATCTTACCCAGTTTCCGGCGACCTCCGAGGCTTTCGAGGCGTTTTCCAACCAAACCACGGCGAGTGAGACGTTGTGTAAGGTATTCTCTTTGTCTTTTCGAGAGCTACGATTTCCATTTTTGAATCACTTAATTTCGTCGAGTATTGACAAAGTTATGGACGTTCAAAGTTTGTCTAAATTCCGGCCGAATTCCGGCCTTCTTTTGCGGCGTGAAACCCAGCCTAAGAAACCTCCCAGGCCTTCGGGCCGTTCCTGCCAAACCCAAAACCCTGGGCAGCCCAACCCAACCCTTTTATTATTTTGTTTTGTTAATTTAAAGGCCTTTGGGCCGTTTCCTTTAGGGCCTTCAGCCCGTTAACCCTAAACCCATTTATTTAAACCCTAAAACCCATTAGACCCAAACCCTTTAGGCCCAACCCGGCTCCAACCCTAAGCCCAAGACCCTTTGACCCGTTGACCCGTTGACCCATTGACCGACCCAGTCTGACCGTTGACTCAATCAACGATCAACGTTGACTTTGACTTTGACCGGTCAAAGGTCAATGTTGACTTTTTAGGTTTCGTGCAGGACCCCTCCTATGCTAATTTCGACATCTTGAACCCGTTTCCGATGTCTGTTTTCCGAAATTAAGTCATTTGAGTAGAGTTTGACTAAATGTACCCTGTATGTGCTTAGGGGTAATTTATCATGGCGTTTCCGTCTTCGCTAGTTGCTTGACTTTTTGGCAGCTAAGTACTGTGAGTGGACCCCTTCTAAAAATGCATGTTTTGATAATAGAAATGCATACATGAAAAGCATGATTTGATGACTATGTTTTATGAAACATTTTATGAGATAACATGCTTACTGAGGCTATTTTGAATTATTACTATTTTTCCTATAACTCGTGTTCTTATAGAATATATGATAGATGACGATATGATATTTAGAACATGTTTAGAACACCTTTTTATAGTATAGATGATGGATGACTTTATACTATGAAGTTGATTTTCAATATATGTACGTTCACTGGTTTTGTACTTACCTAGTGGTCATTTCCGCTACGGGATGTAGGGATAGAACCGGTCCGTCCGGGGCGACGGTTTGGTGTTAGCATAGGGCCTGGAATGTGTTTCCTCTGGCTATTTAGCACAGGGACAGGGAGCCGGCATGGGGCCTGGAGTGTATTTTCCTCTGACTGTCTACTCAGAGATGAGGAGCCAGCATGGGGCCTGGGGGTTATCGGATATTTACTAGTGATTATTATATATACAAGTTATGATTTGAGACATTGCACGGCATGCTAGGTTTCGGAAAAACCTATTTTATCATAATGTATGTGTTTTCATAAAACCTGGGGGTTAGTACGTTGAAAACTGTTTTATTATATATATATATATATATATATATATATATATCAACTTGGTCCACTCATGTTTGTTTTGCGCCCCTTTTAGAACTTAGAATCGAGGCGTACAATCCCAGCGTCAAGGCACTTCCGCATTGGCATCTTCGAGTCCTCTCGGTGTAGGATCCATCCTTTGTTTCATTCAATTTTATATAATTTCTTTTAGTGCTCTAGTTAGTTGTATGCTATGAACACGTTCCTTAAATCCATATTCATTATTATTTTATATTTATAAGCTTTATCTATCCCTTGTTTTCAGCATTTGCACTCAATAAATGGCTTTCGTCACCCTCGGGTGTCGGCCATCACGTCCCTATCCTGGTATTCGGAGAATATCGGGATCGGGGCGTGTCAACGTTGGTGCCTTGTGCAGTTTTAGCTCATGCGGGTGAGGACTTTGAACCATTGGAGCTAGATGTGGCTTCGTGCCATTTGAATCTTGTTGCGACTTCGTGCCCTTTTGAATTTAAAGTGGCTTTGTGCCATTTGAGTCTTGTCGCGGCTTCGTGCCATTCGTATCTTGTCACGGCTTCGTGCCATTTGATATTTGACTTTTCTTCGACTTCATGCCATTTAAGACTTGACATGGCTTTGTGCCACTTGAAATTTGGAGCATGGGTTTGTGCCATTTTAGGATTTGATACGGCTTCATGCCATTTGAATTTTGACGCAGCTTTGTGCCATTGTAAATTTGATATGGCTTAGGGACATTTGACGTTTGATACGGCTTCATGCCAGTTGATATCTAACGTGGCTTGGCTTTGTGCCTTTAAATTGGCTTTATGCCATTTGAAGCGGCATTGTTCCATTTGAGCGTCAAGTAAAATTAATGGGTATGTTTGTGATGAACCCACTAATACTTTGGTATTTAACTTTGTCTTGGTGCCGTGCATCTCAGCCTTCATGGATAATTTTAATTTTGATGGAGGCCATGCTCTTAATGCTCACGTGAGTGGCATGAAGGTGTGCTTTTATTTTTTCACTGTAGCTTTCTTCTTTGCACAATGCACTCAAAATTGGAGTAGAACTTCAGAGGAAAAAAAAAGAAGGAGAAATTAGGTTCTCATCTTTCTTTTTACTACTCCTTTGATTAAAACTTTATTCATTTTCAATTTTTTATCAAGGTCCTTGGTATTAATAACATCATTAATTATTTCAAAAATAAAATATTTTTTATTTCTAAATATATTCATTTAATGTTAAAAATGTTACAATTAATAATTTTATATTTATGGCTAAATTTTTTATTGTATATTTTTATTTTTAGTTTGTACCCATTTTTAATTTGCAACCCTTTTTTAATTTTTTTCCAATTTTCTTTTCAGTTTTAATTTGTACCCGTATATTAATTTCTTTTTGTGCCCATATTTTATAAAGTTTTATTTGTATTTGTACCCATATTTTTTTATTTATTTGTACCCATTTTTAATTTTGCTAAATGTACCCATGCTAATTATATGTGCCATTCATGTAATTTTTTTTGAAATTTTTAATCTTAAAATGTACTCATTCTTAAATATACCAATTTGTTATACGTAAAATGTAACATTTTTTTATATAAAATCTATTCAATTTTTTTCTAATCCATTTTGAAACTTATATGGGTACATTCTTTTTTTTTTTTTTTTTTTTTTTTGAATTGAGAATGTATCCATGTGAAATTTAATTGAAGAAATTTACTAATAATATTAAGCCTAATTTTTTTTTTTTTTTTTTTTGGTGATTTTGAAGAATGTACCCATGTTTTGGTACAATAATTTTTTGGTTAATTTTGATGAATGTACCCATGTTTTGGTACAATAATTTTTTGGTTAATTTTGATGAATGTAACCATGTTTATACACACACAATAGTGTATTTATATTTTAATATTTTTAATCCAACAAATTATGGTTTTTTATTTAAAATCTCATTAATATAAACAACTATAAATTTTAATTTTTAATTTTAAAAAATATAGTAACGTACATAGAAATAAATTATCACATTAATTTCAGGAACTTGGATCAAAAATTGAAAGCCAACAAGGTTTTAATCAAAAAAATTTCATAGCTAGAAACCGCATCCAAAGTTTCCAAAAAAAATGTTGGCATCTGTTCCCTTTCTCTTTTCACCGTTGCTTTTATCCATGTGATGCTTCTTTCCATCCTTTTTATTTCTTGGACAAAAGACATAGAAGTAGTAACTCAGAGGTTTTTTGTCTTGTTTCTTTGTAGGTTCAATAGCCTCATTATTTTAAGTATGCTTTTGCTAGGACTTTTCCAGTTGTAAGAGGACATCACTTTCTTTTTTTACTTTACCACCTAATGCTTCCTGCAACACCCACGTGATGGACAAAACTGTTTCTTTCTTCCTCTTTTTCTTGGAACACCCTTCGAAGAATGGAGCAGCGACAACGTGCCAAATTCTTTGAAGTCGTGTTTAACTTTTTGCCAAGAAGTGTATGCATATTTGGTGATTTAAAGAAGGACAGGTTTTTGAGGACATGGTCTGCATACTTCTCGTTCTCAGATCCAAACTTGATAAGACTCCTATATGAATAAAACAAATGAAAGAGTCATTGATTTTCTTCTTGCATATTTAATCTCCATGTGGGACAATCTTCCCTAGCAAACTTACACTGCAGCCCGCACCATTTTTGGTGCTCTATGCGGGCAGCACATCCTTGCCTTCCAAGGCAATTTTTTTCTTGACAACAGCGGCGGCGGTCGGGTTGCTCCCTTGTAGAGTTTCAGTGGCAACCGAGGCGACACAAACAACAGAGACGGATTGGTTGTCGTCTTTCTTCTCTGCCACCTTATTCCTCCATACTTGAAACTTGGGGTGTGATATCCAGACACCCTTTTTTACTTCTTTCACATCTTTTTGGTTTTTAACCATCGGATCGAATGAATTGAAGAAGATCAACGGACATAAATTAACAAGGGTGTGTGAGATGTAAAAAGGGGTGTGTGGATAGCACACCCCTTGAAACTTGTTGTTACTCTCTTTAAAAAAATGGCTTGCAAGTGGGAAAGTCTTCGTGATTTGCTTCAAGTCCTTGCCTTGCAGGCGTTCTACTTTGCTTCTGCTGCACCATTTTCCTTCGTCAAATTTGATGCAAACTCTCCAAAACATCTTCAGTATCTCTTTAATAGGCAGGGACCACTTTTTGTTCTTCCACGCCAAACTGCTGCAATCACCGGGAAAGACCGTGACAATTTGATTTTTGAGGGCATCAGTTGAAGGGCTGCTGCATGTGCGAGCACGGACAGCGGGATGCATGATTGTGAGAGTAACGAAACAATGGAAACACCATTTCTGCACCATTGCCTTATTGTTTGTAGACAACCATCTTCTACAACTTGGTGCACAGAATTTTGAGGTTGTTCCTTGGTTGCTTTTTTACTAGACAAGGCATGAACTCTTGGGCTTACTCAATCAACGTCTCGACGATCTTCTTCCTGTTGGCTTTTCTACATAGACCGGGTCTTCAACTGCCTCATTACGGTGGATAGGAACTTTTGACAGTGATGGCTCAGCGGGGACCGACGCGGGCTACTCCTTTTCTTCTTGGCATGGACGGAGGGCACTGCATCAAAAAACATGATTCTTCTACTTTGAGTCTTCTTTCTTGAAGCGATAACTGCAACCTTTTCCATTTTTTTTGTTCTATGGCTATGGCTGCGTCTTTGTCCCTCGTGGTCTGCTTGCTGCTCAGTGTCGCATCCACATCATTGTTAGACGGTTTGTCGAAGTGGAAGCGAAGAATTATGGCGTGGCTGCTGCCTTCGTTTGGTTTTTTTTTGTCTAACGTCGGCGGTTGCTGGCATAAAATTCTTGTTGCCGACCAAAGTTTTTCAAGACAACGTTTGCCTGCAAAATAAATTTACTGGAGAGAAAATGAAGAGAAAAGAAACATAATTTTGTACCTTCTGATTGTTGCTTGTAGTTTGCTCTTCTTCCTTGAAAATCACCGATAATGGAATTACTTCAACTTCTCTTCCGGTAGTATTTTGTTACTTCTTTCCTCTCTCAATTTCTATCTCAATTTCTACAGCGTACCTCCTCCTATTTTTTTCTGTGTCTTCCTCCCTTCTTACTGTGACTGATGCCTATTTATAGGCGTCATAGGAAGTCTCTGGAGCTTTTACGTGGGGAAGATAGAGGCCATATCCTTCGCCATTTTCTCTTAACCTCTCCCACTAACTGTGTAACTTTCCACGTCTTGCAGAGAAGAATATGAAATCTCGCTCCACGTTGCTTTCCCCCTTTTGTAGGAAGAAATACGTGTCTTTTTTCTTTTCTTTTCTTTTTTTTTTATTTTTTATTTTTGGTTCCTGGTTCTTCTCTCTGTCGACTTGGATTTCTAAGTCTAAACAAGACTTCACGTGGGCAATACTTTTCTTTTGAGAAGTTTGTTTGATGCAAACTTCTTTTATTTTATTTATTTTATTTTATTTTCTTAAGGGGTTTATCTCATGCTAGGTGAGTCACAGAGAAAGGAATTCAAATTCCCCCATTCTGGTGGTTTTGGATAAATAGCATCCTACCAAACCCTTTTTGAATTTCTTTTGATCAGTTCTTTCGCACAAGCTTCTCCCGTACCATTCTTTACTGTTCGTTATTTTTTTAAGAGAAGAACAGAATGGTCAGTAAGGCCTTATACTTTTTCGTTTTATTTGGATTTGAATGAATATTCCGCAACTTCATTTCTTTGTATTCTTGATTTGTTGCAGGTGTCTTTCGGTGGTGACTCTTTGCTTTGGAAACTTGCCTGATGTCTTCGTACAAAACGGGATTTTTTTATCCCTTTGGTTTTGTTATGCAGCTTATTCATCTTTATTTTTATTTTTTTTCAACACATGCATCCAAATTCATGCAAAAAACTAGTGATCAGTCCTTTCCCGGACGCGGTTCTGTGGATTCTCTTTTTAACATGACAAATCAAATCCGTCCAAGATGGGAGACAAGGGGGTATATTTCTCAGTATATAGCTGTACCATTATTCAAGCATGGCCGTTGCTTTTAACTTTTGATCAAGTACAGCTGCTGTGCAGCACCTATGAGCAAAGGAGGGGGATTGTTTGTCCTCTCATTTCTATATTTTTTTCATGTCCTTCTGTGATGTGTGGTCACGGTTAAGCTACGTTAACATTTTATATTAATTTTTTATAGAATTAATAAAACAAAAGGTAATAAGAATATAAAATGTTAACGTAACTTAAGCATGACCACACATCACATGAGGATATAAAGAGAGTATGAAAATGGAAGACCAGACAATCCACCTCCATGAGCAAATATACTTTTTGATATTTGGACTTGGCTTCTTCGTAAGCCAGCATGCATGACAATTATTTTTAATGCATCAGACTCCCTTTTTTTTTTTTTTTTACTCAACAAGCATTCCACTCTCTTTGCAATTCCAAAGTTAAGAAAGAGAAAAAAAATGGGAAGTGTTATTGGCATTGCAAAAATCTCATTCTACACTCCTTACAAGTGTATTTTTCTTTCCAAATATAGAAAGTTTGGAGTGTAGAATGAAATTTTTGGAGTAACAATAACAATTCCCAAAAATACATAGTAGTAAAATAAGTCACACATGGTGGACCTACACCATTCTATGGTAGTAATTTTCAAGGTTCTAAAAAACGCTAGGCGCTAGTCGGGTGGCCTAGGCGAATTTAGGTAAATTTCTTATATATCTTGTAAATAAGTGCATATTGACACTTACAAAAAATTATACTTGTATGAAATTTATGGATAAGATAATAAAAGAATGATAAAATGCAAAAAAAGTATCCAACAAGTCCAAAATTTAAAAACACATTAAGCATATATGCCATATAACCATAGTGAGGAGTATTGTAAGATGACATATGTACAACAAGTTCACAATTTTAAACCACTTAGACTTGGATATGATTTATTTTATTTTATTTTTTAATTTCATTAAAAAATAAATAAATAAATAAACCGCCTAACCCCGCCTAGCCCGCCTAGAGCCCATCAGATTTTTCCCACCGATTTGCAAGAAAACGTCTCGGCTCACCACCGCTCAGCTCCTAGGCGCCGCCTAGGCCGTTTTTTAGAACATTGATAATTTTAACGCGTGATTAATTAATGATGTTCTCATTTCTACTTTTTTATTCTTAACTATATAATTATTTATTTGTTAGTTCATAACTCTCCTATTTAACACTCTTCCTACAACACTTTTATCAAACAACCATTTTCACGGTAAAAATGCTTTTAACTCTTCAAAAAGCACGAGCCCATATTCAATTTAAATTAGGGGTGGGCACGGTTTTAAGTGAAATCGAAAACAAAACCGAAAATTTTTGCGGTTTAGTTCGGTGCGTTTTTTAGGCTAAAATCAAAATAAAACCAAATCATTTTTTTCGGTTCGGTTTTAAACCATTTACAAACAAAATAAAAAAAATAGCTTCAATTCTCTTATCTTTATTTAATTTGTCAACTCCCTATACTCTTTCAATGTCGTTTCGTAACAATATTATCAAACCATGAAAAATAGATTGCTGAAAGATTAACTAGCAATGTAAGTTCCAAATTCGTGTTGGAAAATATAGTTTCCTGCTAGACTTGTTGAATTGGAAAGGAGCAAAAGGGACTTCTCATCTACGGGCAGATTAGAAGGAGGAAACACCTTCTCTTTCAAATCAAAACAATGTTGTTGACTCTGGAGCTGTGAAAGAGAACTTACAGGCTTACAGTGGTTCATTGTTTGGGGGTGGGGGGTTTACCCTCCAAGAATCAAAGTTGTTGCACGGTGAGCGTGAGACAAATTGATTTGCAAATTTTGTTTGTGTAAGGTGTGAAGAACATATGAGAGTTGGGAGACAAAGAATGGTTGGATGAGTGACCGAGAGTCGAAGACTAAGAGAGAGATGAATTTCTGGCATGGTCGAGTCATACTAAAGTTATGCACTTTAACAAACAATCAACTATAACACGACACCTAATATGGGTATTTAATTAAATATTTTATTTTTTGCAGTGCGGTTCGGTTTCAAAAGGCCGAAACCACAGCCAAACCATTTTCCTTCACTGCGGTTCGGTTTCAAACCGAAACCATTTCAAAACTACAAACCCAGACCGTTCGGTGCGATTCGGTTTGATTCGTGTTTCGATTTCGATTTCTGGTTTCAAGTGCCCACCCCTAATTTAAACCATTTTTCAAGACAAAAGTGCTTTTAACTCTTCAAAAAGCACGAGCCCAAAATCAATTTAAACCTTCTAATACGTTGCCAACCCAATTATTAGACCTTCCGTTAGTGACGCACTACTACAAAAGGGGGCTATAGTGTCGGAGGGTGGTGTCGCTTTAATCTAATATAGTAGCGGATTAGGCAGTTGCGACACTAACTGAACATGACGTCGGATTTACTGTCGCTTATAAGCGTTATTAAATGTTTATGTCGCTTTTAAACCGACGTAAACATATATTTTAATAATTTTTAAATACTAGTGTCGCTTTTAAACCGACGTAAACATTATTTTAATAATTTTTAAATACTAGTGTCGCTTTTAAGCGACATAAAGTGTGTATATATATATATATATATTAAATTATATATATATTAAATTAAATTTTATATCCCTAAAAACTATAATAATTATATATATATATATATATTAAATTAAATTTTAAAAAATTGGTGATCATTGGATTGGCTTAAATATACATACGATTCAATTTCTTAAGTGTTATACATACAAAATAAATAAATTTAAATCTACTTAATATATATATATATACACACACACTATTGAACTTGATTGGATACGAATTCTATGAAACTAATTTCGACAGTTATAAACGAAAAATCACGATTTAACGGTTATTTTAACTCCGATTTTGATGATTTTTTACAGCTACACTCCTGACCCTATATGAATACAATGAATGGATTCGATCTTCAAATTAAAATATTTACACAAGTGGATACCACAAAATCTTATGTTATACTTAATGAAAGTATAAATAAACTCTAAGTGTTAGTCAATCTATTGTTTTGATGGGATACAAATTCTCCGAAACTAATTTCAACGATCCCAACTGTCAAACTTGTTTGCATATGCTTCAAGATCACATCAGCAAAAAATCACAAAAAACAAACATTCAGAGATCAAGTAACGGGACAAAGCTTTTCGACGGTTATAAACGAAAAATCACGATTTAACGGTTATTTTAACTCCGATTTTGATGATTTTTTACAACTACATTCCTTGACCCTATATGAATAGAATGAATGAATTCGATCTTCAATTTAAAATATTTACACAAGTGGATACCACAAAATCTTATGTTATACTTAATGAAAGTATAAATAAACTCTAAGTGTTAGTCAATCTATTGTTTTGATGGGATACAAATTCTCCGAAACTAATTTCAACGATCCCAACCGTCAAACTTGTTTGCATATGCTTCGAGATCACGTCAGCAAAAAATCACAAAAAACAAACATTCAGAGATCAAGTAACGGGACAAAGCTTTTCGACGGTTATAAACAAAAAATCACGATTTAACGGTTATTTTAACTCCGATTTTGATGATTTTTTACAGCTACACTCCTTGACCCTATATGAATACAATGAATGAATTCGATCTTCAAATTAAAATATTTACACAAGTAGATACCACAAAATCTTATGTTATACTTAATGAAAGTATAAATAAACTCTAAGTATTAGTCAATCTATTGTTTTGATGGGATACGAATTCTCCGAAACTAATTTCAACGATCCGAACCGTCAAACTTGTTTGCATATGCTTCAAGATCACATCAGCAAAAAATCACAAAAAACAAACATTCAGAGATCAAGTAACGGGACAAAGCTTTTCGACGGTTATAAACGAAAAATCACGATTTAACGGTTATTTTAACTCCGATTTTGATGATTTTTTATAGCTACATTCCTTGACCCTATATGAATAGAATGAATGAATTCGATCTTCAATTTAAAATATTTACACAAGTGGATACCACAAAATCTTATGTTATACTTAATGAAAGTATAAATAAACTCTAAGTGTTAGTCAATCTATTGTTTTGATGGGATACGAATTCTCCGAAACTAATTTCAACGATCCCAACCGTCAAACTTGTTTGCATATGCTTCGAGATCACATCAGCAAAAAATCACAAAAAACAAACATTCAGAGATCAAGTAACGGGACAAAGCTTTTCGACGGTTATAAACGAAAAATCACGATTTAACGGTTATTTTAACTCCAATTTTGATGATTTTTTACAGCTACACTCATTGACCCTTTATGAATAGAATGAATGAATTCGATCTTCAAATTAAAATATTTACACAAGTGGATACCACAAAATCTTATGTTATACTTAATGAAAGTATAAATAAACTCTAAGTGTTAGTCAATCTATTGTTTTGATGGGATATGAATTCTCCGAAACTAATTTCAACGATCTCAACCGTCAAACTAATTTCACTATCAATTGATGGACAGAGTGTGGAGTGTGTGTGCTGTATAGCGCACAAATATGGCCCTCAACTTTTCTTATTTTTTTGCTCTTGTGTAATACAAATTCTCAGAAGTATCCTTCCAATTAATTGAAGAGATCTTATTTTGGGACCAGGAGGTATTATACGGAATATATGTTTTCTTTTTTAGAAGAAAAAACCAGGTGGTTTGACTTGTGCAAAAATGGTGCTTTGCACACCCAAAAACCTACCCTTATATGAGTGTCGCTTATAACCGACACTAAATTATTTTTTTAAATATTTTGAAATCCAATGTCGCTTTAAATTAGTTTTTTTAAATATTTTGAAACCCAGTGTCGCTTTTAAGCGACATATTGATTTAAATTAGTTTTTCGTTTTATAACCATCGAAAAGTTCCATAGAATTTGTATCCCATCAAGTTCAATGGTGTGTGTATATATATATATATATATTTATTAAGTAGATTTAAATTTATTTATTTTGTATGTATAACACTTAAAGAAATTGAATGGTATGTATATTGAAACTGATCCAACGGTCACCAATTTTTAAAATTTAATTTAATATATATATATATAATTATTATAGTTTTTAGGGGTATAAAATTGTTACATTAATATATATAATTATTATAGTATTTTTTAGGGTAATAAAATTAATATATATAAAATTATAGTATTTGAAATATTAGGCGGGAAATTTCCCGCTTGTTTGAATGGATGGAGAGACTTAGTGTCGGTTTTAACCGACGCTAGTGTCATTAAAGCGACGCTATGTGAATTTCAAAAAGTGTGTCAGAAGTTGGCGTCGGTTAAAAGCGACGCTAGTTTCATTAAAGCGACGCAAGTTTCATTAAAGCGACGCTATGTGAATTTCAAAAAGTGTCAGAAGTTTGTGTCGGTTTAAAGCGACGCTAGTTTCATTAAAGCGACGCTATGTGAATTTCAAAAAAAGTGTCAGACGTTTGCGTCGGTTTTAACGGACGCAAACTAAGTACCCATATTTAAACCCCTCTCTTTCCCATTTCAACCGTGCTTTCATTTCTCCCCCAATTTCAGACTTTCTTCTTCTCCTTCCCCATTTCATCTGTGCGTCCCCTTCTTCCTCCTTTTCATTTTTTCCTCAACTCCTTCCCCGTTTGCTTTGGATCACCAGTTTGAAGATCAACATTCTGAAGAACTCCAATTCGAGGAGGAAGAGCTTGAAGGTGGTTCATTTTTAAATTATTATGATTATTAATTTTAGTTTCTATTTTGTATTCTAAATAGTTTTATGCTTAAATTGAAAATTTATTTTTGTTTCTTGGTTTTTAATTGTTTTTTTTGTATTTATGCATGTTGGATCTGAAGAGCAAGGACACTGGAAATCGCAGATCCATAATTTTTTAAAGGTATAAAACCTGAGTTTAATCTATAGAGATTAGAGCCTTAATGTTGAAGTAGTAAAGTATTGGAGCACTGATCTGATGGCAAGCATGGCAGCATGGAGTTGCTAGTATTATATATGGCACTATGGAGCTACAAAATATGTGGTCTTCGACAAAGGCAAGCACAGGAAAGCATGGAGGATGAATTTTTGTAAATTATATGGAATGTTGGATGTAAAACATTTGTATATTATGGCACTATTTTTCTTTTGAATTATTTTTATTATTGTTTGTTTTGGCCTAAAATTGAAATTTATTATTTCGATTATATAATTTTTTTGAGTTATAATTATTTGAGAACGAATACAGAAACAGATTTCGACTTTTTTTTAAATTATTATTATCAAAGGTGGTGTCGCTTTAAATCGTCACTAGTTTGCATATTTTATTTATTTAATTGTTCTCTAACGTCGCTTTAAACCGTCACTAGTTTGCATATTTTATTTAGTTAATTGTTGACTAGCGTCGCTTTAAACCGACGTTAACATCAGCGTCGCTTTAAACCGACGCTACGTAGTGGCGGATTAAGCGAACAAAGCGACGCTGAAGCCCTTTAGTGACGGTAGCAATGCCGTCGCTATTCCAATCCGACATTGCAGTGTTTTATGTCGGATTTTTGCCAAATTTCCGACAGAAATCGGGGTTTCTTGTCGGTTTTTGGTCCGCCGATGATAGCCTATATTGTAGTAGTGACGTCCCATTTCACTTATGGGTGATTCCAAAACCGGAATAAAATGGGAACAAACACAATTACATTTCTCCCAAAGCATTCAAGCGTTTATCATGCTTTTGAAGAATTAGAAAATTGCTGGGATCCATCTACAAATAATATTAGTAATCAATTTTCTAAATTACTCAGAATTAGATTACTTAGATGGAGGTGGGATCTGGACTGCAGGGTAAAGTCTCTATCCGGAATCAAACCGAGTGACATAGAGCACTTGTGGCTGTGACATCCCACATCGCCTAGGGGAGTGATCCTTATATATATATTCTCATCTCTACCTAGCACGAGGCCTTTTGGGAGCTCACTAGCTTCGGGTTCCATCGGAACTCCGAAGTTAAGCGAGTAGCGCGCGAGAGCATTCCCAGGATGGGTGACCCATCGGGAAGTTCTCGTGTGAATTCTCAGAAACAAAACCGTGAAGGCGTAGTCGGGGCCCAGAGCGGACAATATCGTGCTACAGTAGTGGAGCGGGGCCGAGAAGTGGTCCGCCCCGGACTGGGATGTGACAGTGGCTGTTAGACTTCACACATGCAACAACCTACTCTGATACCATGAAGAAGTTGAGATTCCACTTTAAAATGGCAATGTGGAAGTAGCTCAATTACTCATAAGCACACGTTAAGCCCTTTCTTTTTCCGATGTGAGATTTATATTCTCAATAATATTAAGGTGTTTTGAGTAAAGCATCTTAGAGCATCTCCAAAGGAGACGCCAACTTTAAACATCAAAATGATATTTGATGGCTTATGTGGCAATTTAACATTTTATACAATATTTTGCTCCACCCGATATATTAAATAATAATGTCATTTAATAAAAAAATTTATCTTTTTGTGGAGTCCAATGATTAAGGCAACCAATCGAATATTTGAAAAACATAACAACATATTATGACCTGGTTTGGTACTGAGGTGATTCTGAAAAAAGCTGCTATCAAAAAAAGCTGGGAGCTGTTTTTGTGTTTGGTAAACACTCAGCTTCAGCTTTTTTTCACAGTTTTGGGTGAAAAAAAACCAAAAACAAGCAGCTGCAAAACCCAGCTTTAAAAAACCGGCTTTTTTTCACATCTGTTTTACATAAAAATTTACCAAACACTCTAATACTGCTTTTGTTTTTTCAAAAGCACTTTTACAAAAAAGTTTACCAAACACTCTGCTACTTTATTTCACAGCTGCTTATTCTCACAATATAGCAGAAGCAGCTTTTTTTCAAAGCACAGCAATACCAAACCAACCCTATATATTATATTAATCTATTAAAAAAATCATTTAATAAATTTGACATCTGATGTCAAATTTGACAGCAAAGACTTTGCCTTCAAATGACTCAACGCCACGTAAGAAATTGAAAGCTAGGTTGGAGAGAGTTTGCTGCCATTTTTTGCTGTTGCATGCCTACGTGGCAGATTTGAAAACCCTAGTTGAAGCATGTCTCACAGGTGTAGCTTTTATGCTACGCATTATTCAATTGTATGGGAGTTTTAATTGTTATATTGATTTTTGCAACTATTTACATTTTTATTTTCAACCACAACCAACCACGTCCCACATAAAAAAACCTAGAAAACCTTGGTTCATTAGTAGTGGCTCACTAGATTGTCTCTTCCTTAATTGGGACAATAAATTTGTTAAAATGCTAAAGTTTCAAGTTAACCCAACGATATATTGGTTTGCACATGTGGTCAATGTCAATGTTCGATTAGTAATGAGCTAATAAACCATCTCTAAAACCTCAATTGAAGCATGCCCCGCATCAAAAAGTTAAAAAACTTGGCTAGGGTCCTAGATTGTCTTTACTTGAATTGGAACAATGAATTTAAAACGTTGAAGTCGCGGGTTGGCACAACTATTGGTTTGTACATGTGATTAGTATTTGTTTGATTAGTAGTAAGCTGATGAACCGTCTCTCGAACTTTGATAACTTCAATACCCTGTCTCTTAAGTCATCAAAGTCGGAAAGGAATAATCCAAAAACCTTGTATGGACCCTCTTGTGCAACTGATGCTTTGAAGCTTGAAGTCTATCTACATTTTCTACACTTATTTCTCTTCTACATATGTAACGGACCTTAGCGACCACAACTTCTTTGGCATCATTCCAGACCAGATTCCAGCCTCACCAACTTGGAGAGACGATTCAGACCTCTCGGGAAATCATCTAACCGACAGAGAGTCTTCGTCCAAGGCCTCAATGCACTGCCGTTGAGGGCAACCCGATGCTTCGCGGGTCCCCGCTTTTCGAAATAGTGCAAGTAATAATACAACTAAGAACATGGAAGATGTATGTAAAAATTGTAAAGGTTGAGACTAAATCTCACATTAAGTAAATTAGGTTATTTCTCATATTGTCAATTGGTTGTATAGTGAAACCTCAACTATTTTCAATAAATTTACAAGTCCTTGCACTTAGAAGTCTCTGTAATTTACCGTTATTTCACATCACAATATTCCTTTTTCCCAGAAAATCAAAAAACAAAAATAAACAATTGTGGGACAACTCAAGTGGTAGGGTACTTACCTACACTCAGTGGAAAGAGTTTGAATCTCACTCTCCGCTTCACCTAAAACAAAAACCTGAAATTTGATGAATTTTCGCTCGCTGATTTATGCAGAAACAAACAGTGACAGAGCCTCAAAGAATAGCGGAGTCGTCCTTTCTAATTTTGGTGTTTCCTTTAAATCTAAGAAACCTACAGTCAAACCAAAGACTAAGAGATTAAAAAACTTTCAACGACTTTGAAGTCGTTGCCTTATCGCCCATAATCTACCAAAACATTATATATATATATATATATATATATATAGAGAGAGAGAGAGAGAAGATTGCTGCTTAATATATGGGGTGTGATATCCACACACCCCATATTACTTTTCACACACCATTCTAATTTTTGGCCATCGGATCGGCTGAATTGAAGAAGATCAACGGATAGAAATTAACGAGGGGTGTGTAAGAAGGAATTTGGGATGTGTGGATAGCACATTCCTGATATATTTCTTGTCTATGCTTCTTCTTGGCTTTGCTTTCAGTCCCGGGATGCAG
Source organism: Pyrus communis (assembly GCF_041283825.1). Lineage (NCBI taxonomy): Eukaryota > Viridiplantae > Streptophyta > Magnoliopsida > Rosales > Rosaceae > Pyrus > Pyrus communis. Next base: position 1,108,429 of record NC_142575.1, on the reverse strand, counting down.
AAGATGTGTATATAGTCCGCAGATTCATACAAATATGCATACCTATCTACGCGTGTAGAAGAAAACCTGTGAGTAATCTGAACCTGAGATGGATCATCCATTCTCTCATGGCTTCCTTCTCATCCTCTTGTTTTCTTCCATTACATTCACAATACAGGCATGTGATCTAACCGAACGCAGCGCCCTCAAGTCCTTCGCGAGCACTCTGTCTTCCCCGGCATTGAACTGGACTTTCAGTTGATTGTTGCCAGTGGGAAGGCATCACATGTAATCAGAATGGTTGGATCATCCAATTAAGATTAGCATCCAAGGGCCTCACAGGAGGTACTTTTCCTTCATCACTTGGAAACCTTAAGCTTTTTTCGCACCTCAATCTCTCCCACAATCTGCTTTCCGGCTCTCTTGAAGCCCGGATGTTCTCGTCCTTGAGACGACTTGAGATTCTTGATTTGAGCTATAACCTTTTCTCCGGAGAAATACCATTGTCTTTATCATCAAATTACATCCAAATGGTTGATTTTTCGAGCAATAAATTCAACGGAACAATTCCATCTTCATTCCTCCAGCATGCTTGGAATTTGAGCAGTTTGAATATCAGCAATAATCATTTTACAGGCCAAATACCTTCCTCTATCTGTCTTCGTTCCTCCTCGCTTAGAGTCTTGGATTTCTCCCACAATAATTTCAGTGGCCCAATTCCTCCCGGACTAGGAAACTTTTCCGAATTGGAGGTCTTTCGTGCTGGCGACAATACTCTCTCAGGTTCCCTTCCTGCTGATATCTACAATGCTCAGGCACTTCAAGAAATTTCATTATCTACCAATGGGCTTGTCGGACCCATCAGTGAGAATGTTGGGAAGCTCTCCAAATTAAAGCTCATGCGCCTTCATTACAACAGTCTCCAAGGTCATCTGCCCCCATCTTTGATGAATTGCACAAACCTTGTTGAAATAAATCTGGGATTCAACTTTTTTAGTGGGAATATCTCTGTGCTCGATTTCTCTAATCTTACTCAACTTAGTAAACTAGATTGTATAAGTAATAATCTCACTGGTACCTTGCCAATAAGCCTCTACTCATGCAAGTCCCTCAAAGCACTTCGACTGGCAACAAATGATTTCGAGGGCCAAATCCAACCTGAGATTCTTTAATTGAAAAACTTGACCTTCCTCTCGCTTTCTCATAACAGACTCACCAATGTCACGGGGGCAATGAAGATATTGACGGGTTTCAAAAGTCTCAAGGTGCTCCTTCTTTCAAAAAATTTTAAAGGTGAAGAAATGCCAGACGGGGATATAAATGTCGATTCTGGGTTACAAAATCTGTGTGTTTTCAGTTTACTTATGTGTCATATGACAGGGCACATACCTGCATGGATTTCAAAGCTTGGGAAAGTGGAAGTCCTGGATTTGTCTTTTAACAGACTCACTGGCACAATACCTGGTTGGCTGGGGACTCTTCCACATCTTTTTTATTTGTTGTTGAATGACAACTTGATTTCGGGTGAATTTCCAAAGGAGCTATTACGGTATGCAAGCCTCGATCTTCAATATTTATGTTCAATATTATTTCATTGTTCATATAATGTTAATATCCTATTTGCATTTATTATTTATTAGCATATATAATTTTATCACAGGTTGTTGACATATATCCAACAGTTTCTTCCGTCCACAACTAAGATGGGCCTCGGGAACACTCTCCACCCCTTCTTTTTCATTGTTTGTAAACGATCATAAGGTTTTAAACTTGTTTTGGTAGGGTGTGGTGACAAAAAGGACGAGATGAAACTTTTCTAGTTTTCTGGAAACTAATGAACCGTGACCACTTGGCCAATTTCAGGCCATTTTTCTGGCCAACACCGACCTTTACTCGACCCCACTTTGGTATGATTTTGTTCCCCACATTTCTAGCTTCAAATTGGTTTTTGCATCATCGATTTTGGTGGTGAATTGAGCTAGATATTAGCTCTGGAAGTTGGCCCAGAAATCAGGCCGAATCTGTGCTTCGTGAAGACGGTGAGTATGTTTGTACTCGTAGGCACGTGGACACGCATGGAAGTGTGAGGGTATCGGCGTGTGGAGGAACCCAAGGTCCCTCCTTAGGTTTCTCGACGTGCCGAACCCGTTTTCGCCGTCCATTTTCCGAAATTCGACCGTTTTAAAATAGTTATTTTATTAGCCTACTTTGTACGAAAACGCATTTCTACGTTAGTACGTTATATATTTACATAGATGATTTCGTTTCTAGGCGAAACGCATTGCAAGGACTCTCAATGCTACTAGGCGAGTTCGACTCAACGACATGATTTGTGAGAGGGTCTTTTCTTTGATATATACATACACATATGCTTAGTTTCCATATATACATCTGATAATGAATTTTCTATATGAATGTCGTAGTTAAATTAATATTTATAAGAAATGACGTAACGAAGAGAATTAGAAAATTATTATGAATCTTACGGGATACCTTAGTTAAATTTACGACTATGAATAATGTGATGTTGACTAGAGTTATTGAATCACTATGGCATGACTATATTTACATTATTTGCTCATCGTTTGTTGCACCGATGTTGGTACTCGCCGGGCCCAGTCCAGTCTTTCGCATGAATATGCACATTGCACCGTACGCTCACTTTAGATCCATTGTAGGTGCCAATCCTATTGTACAAGTTGCTTTAGGCAACTCTGACTTGTATGTGCCGCACATAGCGCCAGTCTTCACATGATTGTAGTACCATAGCGTATATCATTGTTACACCCAGTCCTGTTCATGTCAGAATACCTCTGCATGAACTCGTGTGTCGGCATGTGTCGATGAGCACTCAATATGATATGTTTGCTTATGCGAGAATATGTGATTACGGATGTTAGGTATTTATTTACGGAAGTTGTGTCGTATGGCATTCTTAAAATACAGCTGGCTATGGTAAGTATTTTCATACTATACATAGTCTATATATTTTGGAAACTATACTTCTTTTACGACGAAGGTGTGAACACGAAAGATTCCTTGAAACAAGAAACCAGAATAACGTGTACAAAATAATATTTTTGTGTTTATGATTTTGGGGTACGATCTCTCTCAAATTTGGTCCTCTGATTCTATCTCCGTAAGATGTAGATTTGTTGATCCAAGGGCCGTCGAGGCTTGATCTTGGATGAACAGTTGTAAGTTTCTTCAAGGGCCTTCGGGGCTTGATCTTGAATATTGATGGATGAGCGGATCTTCAAGGGCTTTTGGGCTTGATCTTGAAGAACGGTTGGTTTTCTTCAAGGGCCGTCGGGGCTTGATCTTGAATGAACAATTGGTTTTCTTCAAGGGCTTTTGGGCTTGATCTTGAAGAATAGATGTGTGGATTTGTTTGTTGATCCAAGGGCCGTCGGGGCTTGATCTTGGATGAACAGTTGTTGAACGGATCTTCAAGGGGCGTTAGGCTTGATCTTGAAGAATGGGTGTATGGGTTTGTTGAGGTTGTTGATCCAAATGGCCGTTGGGGCTTGATCTTAGGATGAACGGATGATGAATGATGAACACTTTCTTCAAGGGGCCGTCGGGGCTTGATCTTGAGTTGGTGGGAGTTCTTCAAAGGCCGTTGGGGCTTGATCTTGAAGGAGGATTTGACGAAGAACGAAGAGTGCTTTCTTGATCCTTCGGAATTCTTGGGAATTTGGATGCTTGAGAGCTTTGGAGTTTCAAAGCTTCAAGGATTTGGGGAATTCTCTTCCAATTTGGGAGTAGAGAAATGTATTTGTGAATTCCTTGATGCTTGATACCTTGATGGAGAAGCCTATTTATAGGCTTTGAGAATGAATCACCACCACAAAATATTTTTTTCCTTTCCAAGCACCATTGCCTAATTTTCCCACTTAATGCAATATTGAAATTGAAGTGGTGTAACTTATGGCCTAATTTCCCACTTAATACCATTTTAAACTTGAAGTGGTGTAACTTATGGCCTAATTTCCCACTTAATACCATTTTAAACTTGAAGTGGTCTAACTTATGGCCTAATTTCCCACTTAACACCATTTTAAACTTGAAATGTGTATGCTTGGTCATTGCCCAAATGAGAAAAACTTGCTTTGATCCGTAATGGATTGAAGTGTGCTTGCCTTGTCATTGCCCAACATGAGAAGAAAAACTTGTTTTGATCCTCAATGGATTGAAATGTACTTGCCTTGTCATTGCCCAAAATGAGAAGAAAAACTTGTTTAATCCTTCAAGGGTATTTCTTCCTATTTTGTTGAGTCACACGCCATGTGTACAATTTGTACAACATGTGGCGTATGCCATGTATGCCTTGACACGTCAAAACTTTAATGCATTGGTGAACATTTGTTTTACTGAAATTTCGATGTCTACAGAAGGGTTATTATGTTTTCAAAAAGGTTTTTGCAAAGCTTTATTTTTAGGCCCACTCACCCTTATTTTTCGCCCCTCCAGGTTTTATTGCTGAGCTTTCGTATCAACGAGGATTCTTGGAAAATCTTGATGTAGATGATTACCCTTGATGGTATAATTCTCAACCTACACTATTGTACGTTACTTATGCTCTGACTTCACTTGTAATATAGGTTCATTCCCGCTCACTAGCGCACTCTTATACTTAGGCACTTTTAGGTTTAAATTTAGGGAGTTTTAACGAAAAGCCCACGGTACTGTTCACTTTAACGAAAAACCACATTTTTACACTAAAAAGTCAATTCTGGTACTATTCACTTTACCCTTTATTTTGTCCTTATCGTTAAAACTCAAAGTTTTCAAGCCCTTTTCATTAGTTTTCCTTTAAATTTATTCACATTTTCCACATCACTACACTTTATAACTTCGTCACGTTCCAAGTGTTGGCTAGCACAACTCGATTTGAAATCCTAGTGGACATTCCGAGTCGAGGTGTGTCAACTTCCACCCCAGCAAAAAAAAACCCATTCCACCTACCCAATAGGCTGACCCAAAGTCCACCCCAGCTTCTAGGCTGGACCAGAATGCACTGAGTAAAGAACCGGCCCATCTGATGTCATGTTGACGTTAGCTTGACATCAACCATGGACTGAGCCTTTTTTTTTGCGGCAGGCGCATGGGAAACAAGCGCGTGTGGGCGTGCGTTTTCGACAACTCACAAAGGAGGGGCCCGTACTACAAGTGCACTAACTCGGAAGTCGGAGTTGGGCCATGTAGCGCGGCGATGGCCATTTGATTTCCAACGGCTAGTTTTCTGGACCATTAGATTTCCAACGGTAAAAAAAAAAATTTGAATTGAAATCTAATGGCTAGTGATGTGGCAAAACCTGGACCGTTCGATTTCCAGATCAATGATCTAGGTTTTTCAGTAAAAAAAATTTAAAAATAAAAATAAAGAAAGAAAATGTCAGAAATCTTATCGTTGGCCACGTGTCCAATTTTGGGCTATTGGATTTCAATCTTTTTGAAATTCAACGGTCCAGATTAATTAACTTAATAAAAATTGTTAAAAATTATTTAAAAATACAGAAAAAATAAAATGAAATTTTATTAAATTGGCTACTTTATTTAAATTGGTTAAAATTCTACTTAAAAATCTATCTACAAAAATTGTACTTTGGGATAATGACATGTGGCGTGACAAGATTGTATAAAAATCATATCCAAAATTAAAAATAAAATTATTTTTTATTATTTTATAAATAATAATAATAATAATTTAATACGTGTTGACTAGACTCTTGCCTAGCTCATTTTTAGGAATGAAGATACACTTGGCCAATTACTGTTTATTAGAGTCAATTACTATTCATTTGGATGGATTAAATAGACTTTGGGCCAGCTCATTTTTTTGGGACAAATTGCCCAAATGTTATGAAAAAATTTGCGATTTCACTATAAAACCAATTGGTAATATAATGAATAGCATAATTACTTATAAACATATGCAAGATCTCTTCCTTTTCTCGATATGAGTTTCATACTCTCAACATGTGTAACAACCCGTCCCAGATTTTACGGAACGGAAGGATATTTTTGATAAATTCATTTCGGTTGTGAGATATTTGTTTAAAATATTGTTTTTGGTGTTAAATGATGTGCCCAAGGGGGCCCACCCTTCGGCCTTTGTCCCCCCGGCCCATATCTTTTCTTTTTCCCTCTTGCTTCCGTGCACCTTATGCTCTCTCTCTCCCTCACTTTCCTCTCTCATCTCTCTCACCTCTCTTCCTCTCGGCTCTCTCAAAAATCAACCCTCCTAGAGGGTTTTCACTCAACCAACACACAACAACAACCTAGACTACACCACAACCTTCCCTCATTGTCCCTACAAGTTCTTGAACTGAGAAAATAGAAGAAAAACCATTCGAAAACTCACCCCCAAGCTGCACTGTTCAAGGAACTTCTATGGCGATTTCTCGCCATTTTCGAAGAAGGTAAGCCTCAAAATTGGTCCCTATCATTGTAGATCATTTCTAGGTTCGCGGTTAGTAAGTTTTGGGTGGTTTTGGTTGTGTAGGAACTCGGAAAAGCTCAAGGAAAGTCAATGTGCAAATCTGGAAATTTCCAAGTCGTGGTCATTTGGCCATATTTCAGGTCATTTTCCGGCCAACTCCAGCAATCACTCGGTCCCCACTTAGTATGAATATCTTCTCCACATTCCTAAATACATTTTGGCTTTTGAATCACCCAATTTCGTTGAGTATTGACAAAGTTATGGATGTTTAAAATTTACCCAAAAATTATGGCGAGTTAACAGTTTTCCCAGGGACAGTCACATTGCGAGGCGTTTTCCGGTCAAACCACGGCGAGCTAGGCATCGTAGAAGGTACTTATCTCTTTGCCTCGTCGAGTACTACAACTTTCATTTTCGAATCACTTGATTTGGTTGAGTAACAAAGAAGTTATGGGCGTTTGAAGTGGTGTCTAGAAACCGGCCAATTCATTGGCCTGAAAATGGGTCAACCCGACCCAAGTCCTTTGAACCCAGCCCAAAACCCACGGGCCTCTAGCCCTACCCATGACCCTTGTGACCCAAACCCGTGGGCCTTGTAACTCGGCCCCAATCTTTAAACCTGTTAACTTTTTAACCCAAAGCCCAACCTACCTAAACCTAACCCTATCCAAGTCCAAACCCTAAGCCCTAAACCCTGTTGACCCAAGCTTGGTGACCCGACTTGGTCTGACCGTTGACCTTCAATGTTGATTTTTGGGAGGTCAACGTTGATTTTTGGGTTGACTTTTTCGGATTTTGTTCGGGACCCCTCCTAAGCTAATTTTGATGCCCTGAGTTTGTTTCTGACGTCCGTTTTTCCAAATTCAATCATTTTAGTAGAGTTTTATTAATTTGACCCTTTATGTGCTTTGGTGCATTTATTGTGGCGTTTCTGTCTTTACTAGTTTGCATGGCTTTTCGACGGCGAAGTATCTATGAGTTGACCCCTTCTAAAATGTATGTTTTAATAGTATAAGTGCATCTATGAAAAGCATGATACAATGATTACGTTTTATGAGATATTATGCGTACTGAGAATATTTTGGAATACCATATTTTATCAAACTTATGTTCTTTGTAGTATATATGATGGATGACTATATATTGCTTATGAACATGTTTTTACACTTCCTTATAGTATATATGATGGATGACTACATACTGCTTATGAACATGTTTTTACACTTCTTTATAGTATATATGATAGATGATTATATGCTATGAAGATGTCTTTGAAATATATGTACCTACGTTTGGAAAGATTATGTTCAATATTTTGTGCGTATCTAGTGGTCACTGTTCTGCCTATGGGCGAGAGATATAGTTGTTGGCTTCGGGGTCATGGTTGCTAACATCGAGTCGAGAGAAATAATCTCTGGCTTTGGGCCAAGAGACATGGTTGTTGGCTGTGGGCCGCGAGATATAATTATTGAACACTACAAGTGACTAGGATACCACTAGTTAGCACACTATATACGAGATATGTTTATTGAAAGGTTTTATGGCATGTTAGGGTTTTAGGAAAACCTATTACATATTATGCTATTAGTTTTCATAAAACTTTGGGGGTTAGTATGTTGATAACTATTTCAATATTATATATATATATATATATATATATATATATATATATATCAACTTGGTCCACTCATATTTGTTTTGCGCCCCCTTAGGACTTAGAATCGAGGTGTACAATCCAATCGTCAAGGCACTTTCGCATCGGCATCTTCGAGTCCTCTCGGTGTAGGACCCACTCCTTTGTTCACTCAATTTTATATTATTTCTTTTTAGTGTTCTAGATTAGTTATATACTCTAAACACGTTCCTCATTTGCATAATCATTGTATTTAAATTCATAACTTTTATTCATATTTATTATTTTCCATGCATGTTAGTATGGCTTCGTCACTTTAATTTGGATATCGGCGAGTACGTGCCTACCCTGGTGTTCGAGGAATATCAGGATTGGGCGTGTCAATGTGTGTTCCAAAAGAGTAGAAGACCTCTATCAAGATTCAAGACTTTAATAAACCTTTGAATTCAATCTGCAGTGATAAAATATCAGCATAGAAAAGAATCAATATGTGTGACTCTACAGTCCTGAAGATAATGTCTCAACATTCTTGCTGGGAAACTTTCTTCTAGTTAATTATTACAGAAAAGAATCAATATGTGTGACTCTACAGTCCTGAAGATAATGTCTCAACATTCTTGCTGGGAAACTTCCTTCTAGTTAATTATTCTGGCTTGGCTTTTAAAGTCAAGAAAAAGACTTGCACATAAATGTGAAACATTGACTAAGAGAGCTACAGTCAAACCAAAAACTAAGAGATTAAAGCATCTTTCAACGACTTTGAAGTCGTCTCCCATAATTTGCAGTTATTGCATGCAATCGTTGTAACCACTTTCCATTATGTAATTTATTTATATTTTATAATGTTATAAGTTCTTTGTAACCACTTTTCGTTACGTAATTTATTTATAATTATGTAGTCATTAGTATAGGATGATGATGGGAAAAAACTCGTGTATAAATCTTTTACTCATGTGCATTTGATTATTAAGGAAAAATCTTTTCTACGTAAACTATATAATTATTCATCTATTAGTTATTAACTCTCTTTTTTAGTCATCAGTGTATGATTAATATATCATTGTTATTAAAAAATTAATTATTTCTCCTGCCTAATCTCAAAAAAACTGATCTTTTAAAAAAGATTTCCAAACAATCATTTCCAAAACTAAAATTTGTTTTAGATCTTCCAAAAAGCACGACCCCAAAGTCAATGTAAACCTTCTAATACGTTGCCGCCAAGTTGCCAACCCGTGATTAGACCCTCCATTAGTGACGTCCCATGTTCTGCAGGTTTGTTTCTTTTCTATATAAGTGGAAAGCAAAGACTTCAAAACTCAAACATTGCGCACAAGAATTCGAACCATCACCTAATTACCTTCTTCCCTTTGTTAATTCTACCTCCTTTGCTCCAAACAAGGGAGTGTATATATACACCCGAAACGATGTGAGCAATATAATTCCAGTGCAGACATAGCGAAAAACATCATGCCGGAAGCTAGCCGCGAAATACCTTATGGAGTCCTCTTCCTGTTTTTTTTGTTCTCTACTTTCATTTCTACAAACCATGCTTGCAAGGAGGCAGATCACAACTCTCTTTTGTCATCTTTTGATATATCTTCTTCTCGTTTAAATTGGTCTTCCAGTGATTGTTGTCACTGGGAAGGCATCGCTTGTGATGCCGATGGTAGGGTAACACATGTTTCATTGCCCTCTAAGCGTCTCCAAGGAAGCGTTTCTCGCTCCCTTGGAAGCCTCACGCATCTTTCGCACCTCAATCTCTCCCACAATCTGCTTTCCGGTCCTCTGGAAGCTGGACTCTTCTTGTCCTCGAGTCACCTTGAAATCCTTGATTTGAGCTATAACCATATCTCCGGAGAATTACCTTTGTTTCTATCATCTACTTACATTCAAATAGTGGATTTGTCGAACAATCAATTCAATGTTACAATTCCTTCTTCATTCCTCCAGTATGCCTGGAATTTGAGCATTCTGAATGTCAGCAAAAATCATTTTACAGGCCAAATACCTTCCTCTATCTGTCTTCGTTCCTCTTCGATTAGAGGCATGGATTTCTCCAACAACGATTTCAATGGTTAAATAAAAAATCGTTTAACTATTTAATTAACGTTGTCAAAATTTCAGCATTTAACTGAAAAACATGGTTCATTTATTTATTGGATAACAATTAGATGACAAAACAAGTATGAATTACTTTGATTTTTGGCGAAGTTGGACTTTAAAAGGTGACACAGAAATAGATAATTCAGATTATTGTACAACATTAAGATAAGAAAAAAAAAAAGAAATTTCGATAACTGGCAACACCAGGCTTTACGGAGGTAGTGCCAATCTCCAACTGCAAGTGCAAGTCCCATAAGGGAGGATCATTTCGAAACTTGACATTAATAATCCCCTTTAGTGTTTTGCCATATTTCTTTCTTTGTTCGTCAAGAAAGGAAAGGAAAGAAATTTCGTAAAGTACAATAACAAACTCTTATTTGCAAGTTTCATATGCTACTCTGCTAAGAGCTACTGATGGATTATCTGAGGCTAATTTTTTATTGGTGCTGGAAGTTTTGGGGTTGTGTACAAGGGAGTTCTCGATGTTGATGATAGAGCTCAATTGGTTGCCGCCGTAAAGGTGTTTAACTTGTTACACCATTGAGCAGCAAAGTGTTTTATATCTGGATTTGAGGTTTTGAGAAATATCAAGCATCGAAATCTCGTCAAGATTATAACTGTATATTCAAGTGTTGATTCTCTTGGTAATGATTTCAAGGCTTTGGTTTATGAGTACATGGAAAAGGAAGCTTAGAGAAGTGGCTGCATCCACCGACTGATATTGAAAGAAGCAAGAGAGGCACCCAAGAGTTTAAATCTTTTGCAAAGGCTCAGCATTGCCATTGATGTTGCTTGTGCTTTTGATTAGTCGATTATCTTCATAATCACTGTGAAACATCAATAGTTCATTGTGATCTGAAGCCAAGTACTGTTCAATTGGACAACATGTCGACTAGACATGTTTCTGACTTTGATTAGCAAGGTTTCTCTCACAACTGACCAGTATAAAAGCTTCAACAAATAAAACAAATTTTTCTGGACTAACAGAACGCTTGGTTATGTGGTTTTAGGTAAATATTCACATCCTCTCCACAATATCCCCTTTTTTTTTTTATATAAATTTTGCATAATTCAACTATTTTATTCTCAGTTTGCTAACAATATTTTCTGATGTTTGAATGGCAGAGTGTGGTATGGGGAGTCCGCTTGGACTAGGAAACTGTTCGAAATTGGAAACCTTTCGTGCGGGCTTCAATACTCTCTCTGGAACGCTTCCTAGTGATCTCTACAAAGCTCAGGCTCTTCATGAAATTTCATTACCTTCCAATCAGCTTTTCGGTCACTTTAGTGACAACATTGTCAACCTCACCAGCCTCACAATCCTAGAGATCTACTTCAATCATTTGAGTGGCCCACTTCCTCTCCACATCGGGAAGCTTTCCAAATTAAAACTCATGCTCCTTCATCTCAACAACCTTGAAGGTCCTCTGCCCCCATCTTTGATGAATTGCACAAACCTTATCGAACTCAATCTTGGATTCAACCGTTTGGATGGAAATATCTCGGAGCTAAATTTTTTCAAACTTGATCAACTTATCAAACTTGATCTCGTGAGTAATCACTTCTCTGGCGCCATGCCAAAAAGCCTTTACTCATGCAAGTATCTGAAAGCAGTTCGCCTGAGCAGTAATGATCTAGAGGGACAAATACAACCTGAGATTGTTTCGTTGAAATACCTATCCTTCCTCTCGCTTGGTAGGAACAGACTCACTAATGTCACCGGCGCTATACATATATTGATGCGTTTGGAAAGTCTCAGGGTGGTCGCACTTCCACATAGTTTTCTAGGTGAAGAACTGCCGGATGGTGATGCAATGATTGGTTCTGGGTTTCAAAATCTCTGCCTTTTTAGCTTATCGAACTGCCAACTTAGAGGTCATATTCCGGTGTGGATGTCAAAGCTCAAGAAACTCAAACTCCTTGATTTGTCTTCTAACAAACTCACAGGCTCAATACCTCCTTGGTTGGGAAGTCTTCCTAGTCTTTTTGTCATAAGCTTGTACAACAACTCGCTTTCTGGGGGACTTCCCAAGGAGCTTTTCTCACTTCAAGCTCTTGTATCTGAGAAGCCTTCAGCTCAAACGGATAGTGGTCATGTCGAACTACCTATATACGCTCAGCACACGAATGAAACTGTCGCAGCTCTGCAGTACAACTATCTGTCCAACTTGCCGTCAGGTATTTACATCGCAAATAACAGTCTAAGTGGCAACATTCCCATTGAGATAGGCCGGTTGCAAAACCTTCACGTGCTGGATATCAGTTTCAACAACATAGTTGGCAGCATCCCGGACCAGGTATCTAAGCTCACAAACTTGGAGATATTAGACCTCTCAAGAAACCATCTGTCGGGTAGAATCCCAGCTTCACTATCAAGCCTTCATTTCTTGGCTTCACTTAGTGTTGCATACAACAACCTTCAAGGACAAGTACCGTTAGGCACACAGCTCCAAGGCTTTGATGCCACTGCCTATGAGGGCAACCCGGGACTTTGCGGTTCCCCGCTTCCAAACAAATGCCAGCAGATGAATACAAGTGATACTGCAACTAAGAACATGGCAATGGGAACGAAATTCCATGGTTTCATATTTCAGTGGCTCTTGGTTTCATTGTAGGATTTTGGGGAGTTTGTGGCCCTCTAGTTTTTAGCACGTCTTGGCGATATGCGTATTTCCAATTTCTCTCTAATGTTAAAGATCGCTTCGTATGCTAATCAAGTGTAATTTTTTCCATGAGAAATAAAGGACTTCTTAACAATTTAAAAGGTGATAAGCGCTAGTCGGGCGCTCAGTAAGGGCCTAATGCATAGGTGTCTAGGTAATTTTTTTTATTTTAATTAAATTATTATGTAACATATAAATAAATGTCTACTCTATGTAAAAATAAATATACTTGTATTGGGATACATAAATTGTAAAATAAAATGACATATAGATTATAAAGTATTAGAACATATTGAAAACATGTTGAACAATCATGTAACGAGTGTCTCAACAAGTCTCTTAAAATTTATCAAAAATAGAAAGCAAAATGAAAGTGATATATTTTCTGTCTAAGTGAGAGTCGCGCGTTAGAGGGTGTCTGGACAAGTCTAGGCACCAGACACCCTTTCTTAATTTTCGAATGCCTATGATTAATTGGGGCGGTGTCCAGCTGCTTAGCACATACGCAAGAATTTTTAGAATAGTGCTTATTAACCACATTGCTGCTGCATACAAGAAATCTAACTACTGAGTAAAACAGAAAGGGAATTAAAGTCGTAGGGATGGCTAAACATACATCCAACTTTCCTAACTAAATTCATACGCAAATGCCTTGGAATTTCGTCACGATAGAATACTGAAACTTTTGAGCAGAAGCACTTGGAAATTCACTTGCAGGCTGCGATTTAATTTCTCAAGAATTTAACCATTCTTGTTGACCAAGTTTTCTGCAATCTACCTTATAATTTTGCCTTGCTCCGTCACTGTAATCCTCCGGATATCATTGTTTTACTTATTTATTATTATTACTATTTTAGGAAGCCTTTAAGGGAAGGGATCCTCATTTTTCAAAAAAAATGGGGACACCCTCTTGACCGTTATATTTGACTTTAATGAAATTTTATGGTTGAGATTCTGTGGCCTGTGATTTAATCTCAACTACAAAATTTCATTACAGACAAATCTAACGATTAAGAGGGTGTCCCCATTTTTTCTTTTTTAAATGGAGATCTCTTCTCTTAAAGAGCCTGTACTATTTTATTTATTAATGTCATTGACTTCTCTTTTTCATGGGCAGTGATGAAATAATTGGAATCTTTTAAGGCCTAATTAGGTTTGGGTTTGGTTTAGGCTGAAAGTTACAAAGTACTGGACCAAAAATATTATCTACACTAAGGATGGAGGTGGGTTCAGCCTCACAATAGGTTAGCCAACCTCTCACTTATAAGTGAAGAGGAATACCACTTGACCGTAATACTAAGTGGCAACAAACCTGACTTTTTAACATCTTTTTCATGTAACAGTTTTCTTCCCAAACTATCAACCATCATCCGAAGACATGTATGAACAACTCTTATTCTTGATAACATAACATATCAGACAAATTTATATGAAAGTAAAAGTAGTAGAAGCAGTGTTTCAAATATCGGTATCGCGAGAAATATCGATATGTAAATTTGTGAGAATATCAATGCATATATCAATATCAGTTGCATTTAATATCGATATCCAACTATATGGCAAGGAAATTGTTAATATTATATGATTTGTATTATCTTTCTATGTTTTCTTTCTTTTTTTTTTTTTTTTTTTTTACAAACGATTACCAGATTAAATTATTAAATGTTAAGAGAGAAGAAGATCGAACATGTACGAAAGTGCATGAGTATTATTGTTTTCCTTCATGTTGCAGTAATGCGTCATTTGCATTTGTATTATCTTTCTCAGTATATTTCTTTAGTATTATCTTAGTTTCTTCCTTTGCTTTCGGGTGTTTTGGACCCAGCTTATTTCCTATTGCATCAAAAAAGCCCACGCTAAAAAAAACAAGAACAATATTGAAACTAGAACGAAAAAGGTTCTCAATGATGATGCTACTCATCAGGATCTGTATATGCAAAAAGAGATGCTCCAAAACATTCTACAAATTCACAGCACATCTAATATATATCTCTGTCTCTCCCTATCCCTCTCTAGTAATTCTTTCTCCGCCTCCCTGCACTCCCCACCTGATCAGCCTCCCCATTCTCTCTCCCTCTCTTCCTACTCCCCGCTTCTGCCGCCGCAATCTCCAGCCTCTTCGGTGGCCTCCCGACCCTCTCCTTCCACTCCCATTGCTCTCCTGACACCTTCTTCCCCCTCCCCTCCCTCCCCCGCTTCCCGTTGAACTCCGCGTCACCCTCTCATCCCTCTCAACCTCCGGCTTCTTCCTACCCCTCGTCGTCGGCTTCTTCTTCTTCTTCTTTTCGTCCTTGCTCTCCTCAGTATCATCCTCAGAACCATCCGATGTCTCCTTCTTCACTTCAGTGCTCGGCGAGTTCTGCTTCATTCGCTTCAAGAACCTCGCTGCGCCTTGCTTCTTCCTCCTGTTTTCTTTCTTCTCCTTCAACGCTTGCAACGCCTCTAAACCGTCATGCGAACTGAGTTCATTGACGCCATACTCGTGCGGCTTCGTTGGCTTCGCTGCATTCCTACCCCTCGTGGTTGTCCCTCTCCGCCCTGTTGGTATTTGACAGTTTACTAACTCAATACCAAAATATGTGGGTGATAAGTTTACAAACTCTATCACACCTCTTTCACTTTGCACTCTCAAATAAAATTGGACAAAGAAAGAAATAGAGAAAGGAGGGAAGCAACAAGCTTTGGCAAAACACTTGGACTTTGATATATGAAAAAGGTTTACAAACTATTGGAATAAGAAAGCTTACAAGCTTCTTCACAATTGGAAGTGGGATTTGGATGGGATGATTTACAATGCTTGAGAGCTTGGGTATTTATAGCAAACCAAATGATTAAACTAAGATTATTTATTACCACACAAAACACATTAATTGCACCTAATAATTTTTATTCAACCATACCTAATATTGCCTAACTTTCCATGCCTAACTTTGACATTGTTTTTTCAACAATGGCTAGCACCAACTTGTTTTGAGTTGAATTTCCAACACACCTCCTCAAATCAAAACGCCTTCATTCCTAGCATTTCACGCAGTAGCCGGAATGTTTCAATTGGCAATGGCTTTGTGAAGATGTCTGCCACTTGTTCCTTGGTGTGACAGTAGACAAGTTCAATTGTCTTTTGCTTCACATGGTCCCTTAGAAAATGGAACCTGGTATCAATGTGCTTGCTCCTTCCATGTTGAACAGGATTCTTTGCAAGTTTGATTGCAGACACGTTATCTACGTGAATCACAGTCGATTCCACTTGTGGATGACACACTGACTTCAACAGATTTCTTAACCAAATTGCCTCACACACAGTTGAGGCTACAGCAACATACTCGGCTTCACATGATGACAAAGCAACAATTGATTGCTTCTTTGAAGTCCATGAGAAAGCTGTTGATCCTAGAAAAAACACATAGCCAGTTGTGCTTTTCCTTTCATCTTGGTCACCTCCCCAATCACTATCTGAATAACCAAATAATTTTGCATCTTCACCAAAATTATAAAATAGACCATAGTTTAGAGTACCTCTTATGTACCTCAAAATTCTCTTGGCGGCCAGCCAATGAGACTCCCTTGGTGTTTCCATATATCGACTCACGAGTCCAACACCATAAACTATATCAGGTCTTGTGATTGTAAGGTACCTTAGGCTTCCAACGAGGCTTTTGTACACTGTTGAGTTTACAAACTCACCCTCTCCTCCTTTGGACAGCTTCAATCCAGTTGCGACTGGGGTATTGACAGTGTTGCACTTGTCCATATTGAACTTCTTCAATATGTCTCTCATGTACCTTTGTTGAGAGATGTAGATACCATCACTTTCTTGCTTCACTTCTATGCCAAGAAAGTATGACATTAATCCATTGTCAGTCATCTCGAATTCACTGAACATGGATTGCTTGAACTCATGGAACATTGCCTCATTGTTTCCTGTAAACAATAAATCATCTACATAGAGACAAATAATTAAGAACTCCCCTTTTTCACCATTCTTCATGTAAACTGAATGCTCGTATGGACATTTCTGAAATCCATTTTGGTGAAGGTAGTTGTCGATCCTTGAGTTCCAAGCTCGTGGTGCTTGCTTGAGGCCGTACAAAGCCTTCTTCAAACGATACACCTTATCTTCTTCTCCTTGTACTTGGAAGCCTTCCGGTTGTTCCACGTACACTTCTTCCTCAAGTACTCCATTAAGGAAGGCTGACTTGACATCTAGTTGATAAATTTTCCATTTATGATGTGCGGCAAGAGAGATTAGCAATCTTACCGTGTCAAGTCTCGCAACTGGAGCATAGACTTCATCATAGTCCACTCCATACTTCTGTTTGTAGCCCTTTGCTACAAGCCTTGATTTGTATCGATCCACACTCCCATCTGCAGTGCGTTTGATCTTGTAAACCCACTTGACACCAATAGCCTTCTGCTTTGGTGGGAGCTTTGTCAGCTCCCAAGTGTCATTCTTCTCGATGGCATGGATCTCTTCTTCCATGGCTTTCTTCCAACAATCTTCTTCCACAGCTTCATTGAATGAGAAAGGCTCGTGGTCTGCATACAAGCAGAAAAGGTTGGTTTCTTCTTCTTCTTCTTGTCCATAAATCTCTGTGAGACTCCTTAACCTCACTGGAGTTGAGGAGCTGCTTTCCTCACTAGATGTAGGACCACTCCTTGCAATTCTGTGCACTGGAGTTGTTGTGATTGTTTGAGCAGGCTGTTGCTCAATCGGTGGTACAACTTCTGGTTCTTCAAAATCAGTGGAGACGATCTTCTCTTTACTGACTTCTTTGTTGTTCCACGTCCATGTCTCTTCCTCATTGAAGATGACATCTCTACTAACCACTAGTTTGCCAGTTAGTGGGTTGTAGAGCTTGTATGCCTTGGACTCTTCACTATAGCCCACAAACACACACTTCTCACCTCTATCATCAAGTTTCCTCCTCTTGGCTTCTGGAACTTGAGCATATGCAACACACCCAAAAATTCTTAGGTGTGTAACATTCGGCTTGTATCCACTCCAAGCCTCTTGTGGTGTCATCCTCTTGACACTCTTTGTTGGACATCGATTCAACAAATAAATCGAACAAGCTACAGCTTCTGCCCATAACTCTTTTGGCAAATTCTTCTCCTTAAGCATGGACCTTGTCATGTCAAGGATGGTTCGATTCTTTCTTTCGGCTATCCCATTTTGCTGTGGGGTATAGGCAGCAGTAAGTTGATGCCTAATTCCTTGCTCCTTGCAGTATGCTTGGAAAGCATTAGAGGTGTACTCTCCACCTCTATCTGATCTCACAGCCACAAGCTTGTGGTTACTTTCTGCCTCTGTGAGTGCCTTGAACTCCTTGAAAATTTTTAGGGCAGCTGACTTCTCTTTGAGAAAATAGACCCAAGTCTTTCTACTGAAATCATCAATGAAGGTAATAAAATACCTATTACCTCCATAAGACATGGGATCCAATGGACCACATATATCTGTGTGCACCAACTGCAGTGGTGCCTTTGCTCTCCATGTATCACCAACAGGGAACGATAGTCGTGCTTGCTTGCCAAGCACACAACCTTCACATACTTGGCGTGTGGCTTCAATCTGGGGTAGACCACGAACCATTCCTCCACTTGACAGCAACTTTAGGCCATTGAAATTAAGATGGCCAAATCGAAGATGCCATTTCCATGACTCATCTTCCATTACACCGATGTTGCAGCTTCCAATCTTTGTGTTCAAATTCAACGGAAACATCCGGTTCTTTGACATTCGAACACGTGCAATAAGCTTTCTCCTTGCATTCCTGAGAAGCATGTTTTCCATATGTATAATGTACCCTTTCTGGAGCAGTTGACCAATGCTCAGAATGTTGCTCTTCATACCTGGTATGTAGTAGGTATCGGAGATGTATTCTTCTCTTCCATCCTTCTGGATGATCTTGATCTTCCCTTTGCCTTCAACTGGCAACTTTGAGGAGTCACCAAGACTTACAGATCCATAGGCCCCTTTTTTGAGTTCGGCAAAAAACTCCTTCTTTCCACACATGTGATTGCTTGCACCAGAGTCCAAATACCAAACATCTTGTTGGCTACTGGAATCATGGTGTGCTAGTAAGACTGTAAGTTCTTCATCAGTATTTCCACTTGATTCTGCCATGTTGACATGCTCACCATTTTTATGTGAACATTCATTGGCATAATGTCCATATTGCTTACAGTTGTGACACTGGATATGCGCCTTTCCTCGAGTAGATCTCCACTCCTGAGACTGACCTTGATTTTGTGCATAGCCTCGACCTCTTCCTCGGGCTCGTCCTCGGCTACGGTTGGATGAGCTCCCACGACGTGAGTTCCACTGCCCACGACCTTTATTTGGTTTGTCAATATTCAACTTTGACTCCAAAGCTTGCTCTAGCGTTGTGGGGCTTGCATTCTTCTGAATGCGTTGCTCGTGAACTAGGAGGGATCCTAGTAGCTCTTCTGCGCTCATCACCTCCAAATCCTTGGATTCCTCAATGGCAGTCACCACATGCTCAAACTTAGATGTGAGTGACCGGAGTATCTTCTCCACAACTCGTACTTCATCGAGTCTCTCGCCATTTCTCCTCATCTGATTTACTATCACAATGAGCCTTGAGTGATAGTCGGAGATGCTCTCCCCTTCATTCATATGAGCAGTTTCAAAATCTGCTCGAAGTGATTGTAACCTCACTTTCTTGACTCGATCTACTCCTTTGTAGATTGTACTGAGTGTATCCCATACTTGCTTGCTCGTTGTTGCTTCTGCAACCTTCTCGAACGTTGAATCTTCCAAACCCTGGTATAGAAGATACAGCGCCTTTTGGTCCTTCTTTCGTAAGTCCTTGAGAGTGTTCCTTTGATCCGCAGTATATACGGCTTCTTGCTCGGCAGTGGGTACAACATACCCACTACTGACAACTTCCCATAGCTCTTGTGATCCAAACAATGCTTTGAATTGGATGCACCATCTTTCATAATTTTCTTTCTTCAATGTGGGAACTTGGAGTTGCACTAAGTTGGACGCCATAACTGCTGCACCTGCCAGAATGGTATTCTGGCTCTGATACCAATTGTTGGTATTTGACAGTTTACTAACTCAATACCAAAATATGTGGGTGATAAGTTTACAAACTCTATCACACCTCTTTCACTTTGCACTCTCAAATAAAATTGGACAAAGAAAGAAATAGAGAAAGGAGGGAAGCAACAAGCTTTGGCAAAACACTTGGACTTTGATATATGAAAAAGGTTTACAAACTATTGGAATAAGAAAGCTTACAAGCTTCTTCACAATTGGAAGTGGGATTTGGATGGGATGATTTACAATGCTTGAGAGCTTGGGTATTTATAGCAAACCAAATGATTAAACTAAGATTATTTATTACCACACAAAACACATTAATTGCACCTAATAATTTTTATTCAACCATACCTAATATTGCCTAACTTTCCATGCCTAACTTTGACATTGTTTTTTCAACAATGGCTAGCACCAACTTGTTTTGAGTTGAATTTCCAACACGCCCGCCTCTTTTTTGTGTCCTCCTCCTCCTAATCCCCTTGTCTTCAACTTCACCAATGCAGCACCATCCGTCTTCTTCGCTTTCTCTTCGACCTTATCTCCCTTCCTGCTCTTCACACCGCCTTCTGATAGTGCATTGACAGAACCACGCTTTCCACAAACAACAATGGAAGACTTGGTGGGTTTCTCGGGGACATTGGGCTCGATCTTGGGAGCTTTGGTTTCGATCTTGGGCACGTTGGATGTTACTGTTCCGGTCGCAGGTTGTGGGTTCGGGAGCTGGTCGTTCATTTCATTTAGCACAATTGAGTGGAGCTCTTGAGCTGCGTTGTGCTCCGGAGAGTTCTTGCGGAAGAAGACGACGGCGTTGTTGAATAGGAGGAGGAGGTCGCGGAAGAACATGGGGATGCAATCCTCTGTGTAGACGCCTTTGTTAAGCTTGGATTGAATCACATGCAGGTCCATGTGTTGCCGAATCAAACTTTTGTACCTTTCTGATTCCTGCACAAATATTGTAGGGTTTCTTTAATTCGAAGTTGTACTCAGGACATTTTTATTAGAGCAAACTAGAAACCAAATAAAATAAAATAAAGTAATTTTGCTCCCACCAAATCACCTTTTCATTAATAGTTTTAAATTTCGAAATTTCTATAATAAATTAATTAAATCACACGCAATAGGTCACGCATGGTAGATTTATGTTATTTTATATTAAACAATTATTGTGTATAATTGTATAATTTATTTTTATACAAGAGATATTTAGAGAAAAAAAATCAAGCACGTAATTTTGCACGCGGTTAAATCATGAAGAATTCTCTAATAAATCAATAAATTAATGATCATCTCACTTCTACTTATTCTTAACTATATAATTATTCATCTATTCGTTCATAACTCTCCTATTTAATCGAAAATCCTTAACTTGATTGCATCTGAAAAATTGTCCAAAGTGATTAATAGTGTTTCTACTTTATTCTATTCAAAGCACTTTTAATAAACAACATTTTTGAAGTGCCTTAAACTCTTCCAAAAGCAGTCAATGTAAACCTTCTAATACGTTGCCAACCCATGATTAGACCCTCCATTAGTGACTTCCCATTTCACCTGTGGCGTGGTTAGAAACCGGACTGGAATGGGAAGAAACGGAATGGCACTTTCTCTCAAAGCATTCCAGCGTTTACCAAGCTTGTGAGGAATCAAAAAATAGATCGGTCCAGATTTTCCTAAAATTAGTAATTAAATTTCTAAATTATTCAGAATTGGACTACCTAGATGGAGGTGGTATTTGGACTCCGGAGTGAAGGCTTCAACAGGAATCAAACTTTTCTACCTAAAATATCCATACACTTATTACTTGTAACTCAAGTGATTAAAAATATTTACCGTTGCATTTGAGTCCGAGATTTGATTATCCTTTTCTTCACTATTGCTTGTATCAAAAAGGAAGAAAAAAAAAAAAAAGAATTGTAATCTAAACGCATTTGGCCACTTTGAAGTCAATGTGACTCTTTGAAGTCTTGTTTGTTGTTTACTTTTTTACTCTTAAAGTCAAACCAAACCACTTCAAAATCCATAAAAGATCTTTACACGACCTTGAAGATATTGGGAAATAGCAGACAAAACCACATTTCATACATACGTAGTACGTGTACATATATATTAGGGAATTGTTATTGACATTTTAAAAATCTTATTTTGCATTTCAATTTTCTATAATTAGAAGAAAAAAATACACTTGTGAAGAGTGTAAAATGAGATTTTAGTAGTGCTAAACCACGAGCTGGTAACCCTGTGGTAAATGGTGGATTACGAGGCTTCCTTAAAACTAAAAACTGGATGTCTCAAATTCGAAGTCCGCTGCTGGTGTGGAAGTCAAACTTGTGGCAAGAGGGAGGCTGAAATGCCTGTGAGTCTTCCCAAGCCCCGAAATGGGTGGATAACCGTAGCTTGCCACCAGTTGTCCCCCCCTTTTAAAGTTAAAAAAAAAAAATATATATATATATATATATACAGGCCTTTTAAGGAAATGGGGACACCCTCTTGACCATTAAATTTGATTTTAATGAAATTCTGTGGTTGAGATTAAATCACAGACCACATAATCTCAACCACAGGATTTCATTCAAGCCAAATCTAACGGTCAAGAGGATGTCCCCATTTTTTTTGAAAAATAGGGATCCCTTTCCTTAAAGGCTTCCTATATATATATATATATATATATATATACACACACACACATACATACATACATATTGATCAATATAAAAGCTTGCAAGTTGCAACTTAACAATGTTCATATGCAGCTGTCATGGCTTCCAGAAGATGTATATACTGCACAAGTTGATGCACATTTGATGTCTATGTATTTTTTGTTGTTCAAAGATGTATATGTATATGGGTACACGAATCAGTGTTCTAAAAAACGGTTGAGGCGGCCGCCTAGGCAGCGGTGCTCCGCCGCGATTAACTCAAAATGGCTTCTTAAATTGGCAAGGTCTATGCGTACTGGGCTGTTTGGCTAGTAGAAGAGAGAAAGAGAGAGTGAGCGCATTGGAAGATATGCACTTATTTACAAGATACACTTATTTACAAGATACACAATAAATTTACCTAAATCCGCCTAAGCGCCCGCCTAGCCGCTTAGGCGCTAGGCACTAAGCACTAGCTCGCCGCCCAAATAACGCCTAGCGTTTTTTAGAACCTTGATACGAATGATGCTTGCGATCCAAACAGACGTAGCGCTCTCATGACCTTCTCTCGCTTTCCACTTCATTGGAGATTCATTTTGTCCTACGTTTATTTTATACCCAATTTACACAGTGGTTGTCCCTATTTATAAACTCCACTAGAAATGCTCTAAGTCCCTTTCATGTAATAGTACTTGTACGATGTTACATCATGGAGGACTCACCAATTAATTAATTAATGATCATCTCACTTCTACTTTTTATTCTTAATTGTATAATTATTCATCTATTAGTTCATAACTCTTATTTTTAGTTATCAATATATGATCGAAATATTATCGTTACTAAATAAATTAGTCATTTCTCCCATCAAATATCAAAAACGGATCATTTCTACTAATTGCCCTAAAATTTTTACCAAACAATCATTTTTCAAAACGAAAGTGGTTTTAGCTCCTCCAAAAAGTACGACCCCAAAGTCAATATAAATCTTCTAATGCATTGCTGCCAACCCATGATTAGACCCTCTTTTAGCGACGTCCCATGTTGTGCAGTTTGTTTCTTTTATCTGTAAGTGGAAAGAAAAGACTTCAAAATTCAAACATTGCGAACAAGAATTCAAACCATCACCTAATTACCTTCTTCCCTTTGTTAATTTATACCTCCCTTGCTCCAAACAAAGGAGGGTATATATACACCCGAAACGACGTGAGCAATATAATTCCAGTACAGCCATAGCGAAAAACGTCAAGCCGGAAGCTAGTCTCGTAATGCCTTATGAAGTCCTCTCCCTGTTTTTTGTGTTGTCTACTTTCATTTCTACAAACCATGCTTGCAAGGAGGCAGATCACAACTCTCTTTTGTCATCTTTGGATACATCTTCTTCTAGTTTAAATTGGTCTTCTAGTGATTGTTGCCACTGGGAAGGCATCGCTTGTGATGCCAATGGTAGGATAACACATGTTTCGTTGCCCTCTAAACGGCTCCAAGGAAGCGTTTCTCGCTCTCTTGGAAGCCTCACCCATCTTTCGCACCTCAATCTCTCCCACAATCTGCTTTCCGGTCCTCTGGAAGCTGGACTCTTCTTGTCCTCAAGTCGCCTTGAAATCCTTGATTTGAGCTATAACCTTCTCTCCGGAGAAATACCTTTGTTTCTATCATCTACTTACATTCAAATACTGGATTTGTCGAACAATCAATTCAATGCTACAATTCCTTCTTCATTCCTCCAACATTCCTGGAATTTGAGCAGTTTGAATGTCAGCAAAAATCATTTTACAGGCGAAATACCTTCCTCTATCTGTCTTCGTTCCTCTTCGATTAGAGTCTTGGATTTCTCCAACAACGATTTCAATGGTTCAATTCCTCTCGGACTAGGAAACTGTTCGAAATTGGAAACCTTTCGTGCGGGCTTCAATACTCTTTCTGGAACTCTTCCTAGTGATCTCTACAAAGCTCAGGCTCTTCATGAAATTTCGTTACCTTCCAATCAGCTTTTCGGTCACATTAGTGACAACATTGTCAACCTCACCAGCCTCACAATCCTAGAGATCTACTTCAATCATTTGAGCGGCGCACTTCCTCTCCACATCGGGAAGCTGTCCAAATTAAAACTCATGCTCCTTCATCTCAACAATCTTGAAGGTCCTCTGCCCCCATCTTTGATGAATTGCACTAACCTTATCGAACTCAATCTTGGATTCAACCGTTTCGATGGAAATATCTCGGAGCTAAATTTTTCCGAACTTGATCAACTTATCAAACTTGATCTCGTGAGTAATCACTTCTCTGGCGCCATGCCAAAAAGCCTTGACTCATGCAAGTATCTGAAAGCAGTTCGCCTGGGCGGTAATGATCTAGAGGGACAAATACAACCCGAGATTGTTTCGTTGAAATATCTATCCTTCCTCTCGCTTGGTAAAAACAGACTCACCAATGTCACCGGCGCTATTCATATATTGATGCATTTGGAAAGTCTCAGGGCGGTCGTACTTTCATATAGTTTTCTAGGTGAAGAACTGCCGGATGGTGATGCAATGATTGGTTCTGGGTTTCAAAATCTCCGCCTTTTTAGCTTATGGAACTGCCAACTTAGAGGTCATATTCCGATGTGGATGTCAAAGCTCAAGAAACTCAAAGTCCTTGATTTGTCTTCTAACAGACTCACAGGCTCAATACCTCCATGGTTGGGAAGTCTTCCTAGTCTTTTCTTCATATGCTTGGACAACAACTCGCTTTCGGGGGGACTTCCAAAGGAGCTTTTCTCACTTCAAGCTCTTGTATCTGAGAAGCCTTCCGCTCAAACGGATAGTGTTAATGTCGAACTACCTATCTACACGCAGAGCACGAATGAAACTGTCGCAGCTCACCAGTACAACTATCTGTCCAACTTGCCGCCATCTATTTGCTTCCGAAATAACAGTCCAAGTGGCAACATTCCCATTGAGATAGGCTGTTGAATAAGAAGAGTATCCAAGATAACTCTAATGATCCCAAGAAGAAGAAAATAGAGCACACACTTAAAGAAAGCTCACAAAACAAACTAATTTGCAAAGCTTTTCTTCTTTAGCTCTAGGCTTTGTTTTTCTTTGAATGATTTACAATGCTTGAGAACTTAGGTATTTATAGCAAACCAAATGATTAAACTAAGATTATTTATTACCACACAAAACACATTAATTGCACCTAATAATTTTTATTCAACCATACCTAATATTGCCTAACTTTCCTTGCCTAACTTTGACATTGATTTTCAACACTCCCCCTCAATGTCAGCTCTCATTCTTTGCACTGTGCTGAGCAGACAGCGAAAATTTTCGAGCTTGCCTGTACTTAAACTTTTTGTGAACAAGTCCGCAACTTGATCATTCGTCTTGACTTGTCTCATCTCAATCTCTTCTTGT